>NC_056736.1:409987243-410242243 GCF_019279795.1 Protopterus annectens | reverse complement strand
ATATAAAAAAAAAATAGGTAGGTAACGTGTACATAATCCAAGAAGGGGGAAAAATGTAAGTAATGTAAGAAATTGGCAGAAAACAGGACAATCTGATGCGCTAGAAGAGAAGTAAGATAGAATGAATAAAATTAGCCAGGAGGAATACAGGTGCAAAGCCAGTTAGTATTTAAATAATCTTTCAGGGTAGTTTTAAATGTGGACAGGCTTGGAATATGTAAGATGTGCTGAGGAAGGTTGTTCCAGTCCTTGCCAATTTTATATGAGTAGAGGGAGTTGTTGTGATAGTTGTGAGACAGGGATACTTTTAGCATTATTTTATTGGATGACCTTAGGAACTTGCAGTTAGTGTTAGGATGTAACACGTTTGAAAGAGCTGGACAGTCTTCGGCATTGTAAATCATTTAATGGACAATAGAAAGTTGATTTAGCACCAACAGGTTAGGAAGCTCCAGTCATCTGAGTTGTTGGAGAACTGAACAGTGATGCATTTTATGGGGCTGATTGGCAGCAAACTTTACTATTTTGTTATAGCAGGATTTTAATTTATTTAGGTCAGCTTTGGATAGATTTGTAAAGATATGAGAGCAGTAGAAGAGGGTGGATAGCAAGTACGTTCTAGCTGTGGCAAGTCTAACTTGTGAAAGGGAAGGCTTAACTCTGTAGAGAGCACCAAGTTTGGAGTGAACCTTTTTGATTGTAAGGCATATTTCAACAGGGGTGTGTAAACGTTTTTATATTCACTGTATATATGACTGCTACTCCTCATATCATATCACATGACTTGTGCTACGTATTTTCCTCCTATCCCTCAGTGCACTCGCTATTCCTCTTTAGAGCTGACAAACTGTTTCCAGTCTTGGAACTTCACCTTATTCCACTTTTACAGCTTTTAGTTTTTTTTTCTATTTCCTTTATCCCAAACAACAGCTTTCTTGCAACTGTTTTGTAAATATGTATATAATGTATATAGGTTCATAGGTGTGTACTAGGCTAATGGGCCTGGAGCCTTTACAAGCCTAGCCCATAGACGTGTCCTGGCATCATGCTGCCCGACATTAGTTCCCAGTGCCTCTATCAAGTAGAACCACTGGAGTGATCCCTGGGGTGAACTTTCTATTACCCATCCACTCATCAAGATTTCCCT
The DNA here is from genome assembly GCF_019279795.1 of Protopterus annectens. Taxonomy (NCBI): domain Eukaryota; kingdom Metazoa; phylum Chordata; order Ceratodontiformes; family Protopteridae; genus Protopterus; species Protopterus annectens. The sequence continues at coordinate 410,241,096 of NC_056736.1, read as the reverse complement.
TGAAACGGGACAGCGAGATGCTCTGCTCGACTTGTATGGGAAGTTTATTCCAGTGCATGGGTAGTCTCTGGGTGAGGAACCTGTCCCTCCATCATGTTCTATTGATTGTGGTAATGAAGTTGCGATGTCTAGAGTGTGTGGGGATGAGGGATTGGGATTTCTTTAGATGTAGCATTTCTAACAGAGCTGGATCAAACATGGCTTTCTAAGTCGAGCAAAGATCACCTCTAAGGAGGCGATATGAGACAGAAAATAGCTGGAGTCTTTTGAATCTGTCCATGCAGGACATGTTTTTAATGCCCAGGATCCTCTTTGTGAGGTACTTATGTGGCCTCTCTAGCTGTTGCAGGTGTCTAGTGAGGTAAATTCCAAATGGGGCATTATACTCCATGATTGATCTAATGAGGGAAGACTAAATAGAGATGATGACCTCTTTCTTCCTGGATGCAAAACCCTTGCTAATGAGATGTGCTGCATAGAAAGACTTTCTGACCACAGTGGCAATGAGGTGGTTGAAAGAGAGGTTGCTGTCAACCTGCGTCCCCAGATCTCTTATAATGCCTTCAGTGTTCAGTGGGCTCCCGTCGATGTGGTAATTAGTGGGAACTGAGTTTTTACCAAAGGGGATGACAACACATTTTTTGGCATTAAGCTTAAGGCCATGGTTTTGACACCAGCCATTGGTTTCAGTGAGGTCTTTCTGTAGGATGTCTGCATCACTTGGGGAGTTAATAATGGCTCCCAGCTTGCAGTCGTCTGCGAACTTAGTCAGCCAAAATCCCTTTGTGTTGGCCTGGACTTCTGAGGAGTAGATACTAATCAGGAGAGGACACAGGACCAATCGCAGTGGGACTCCACTCGTGACTGGTCAGCAGTCTGACTTGGAGTCTACTACTTTCACACTGTGTGTTCTAGCTGTGAGACAATTTGCAACCCACCTAGTGATATAGGAGTTGATGCCTAGTTTGGTGAGTTTATCAATAATTCCCAGAGTGTGGAATGGTATCAAAGGCCTTGGCCAGATCAAGGCAGGCTGTATGTACTGACTTACCTTTATCCACAGCCCTGGTGACTGACTCAAAGAAGTCAACCAGGTTGAGCAAGCATGATCTCCCTTTCACAAAGCCAAATCGTGTGGTGTCTAGAGCTTGGAGATTTCCTATATCTTTGTTAATCAGGTCCATGATGATGCGCTCCATAGCTGTGCACATCAGACTTGTCAGGCTAATGGGGCGATAGTTCCCAGGGTCTATAGTCATTCCTCCTTTGTGGAGAGGGATGAGTGTAGCAGTGTGTCATTCAGCAGGAACAAAGCCTAAGGTGAGGCTGTAACTAAACAGGGCACACAGCTGTGGTGCCAGTTCACCTTGGAGTTTATGTAGAACACAGCCAGGGATATTATCAGGTCCCATAGAAGTTGTATTCTTGGCCTTGGACAGTGCTGTTTTAACCTGTGCAGCAATAATACTGGGTACCTGGCAGTCTACTGGTATTGTGATTGGTCCCCTGATGGGGGGGGGGGTAAATTTAGCACTGAATCTGTCGGCCAGTACACTGGCAATATCTGTTGGCTCATTATCAGAGGTACCATTGTGCAATAACTCAGAGCAAATCTGGGTTTTGCCGTGGAGATTCGTTACATAACTATAGAAGGCCTTGTGGTTGTCTTTACTATCTGCTGCAATTCTGTTTTCATACCTAGCTTTAGAGGATTTGATGAGGGAATCTCAACTTTTTGTTGAGGCAGATAAGGGAGTTTTTCCAGTCTTGGAACTTCACCTTATTCCACATCTGTTTTCTCCTTCTGTTGTAGAGTTTGTTTATGGCAGGGGACCACCAGAATTGGCTTAATTTGGAGGCGAGTGTCTTGGTTCTAATGGGTATGTCTTGGTTCTATTGGGTATGGTGAGATCCATGCATTTGTGTATGTGTTCGTACAATGCATTGGTGTATGATTCTGCAGTCACACAACTATTCTCCATTTGCATGGGTGCCGTGAAGTTGGCCACCTCTGTTTTTAGGATCCCAAAGTTACCTTTGGAGAAGTTTTTCATGGTGGTTACCTTTGCTGGGGGGGGGGGGGTTACCAAGGTAATTAGTTTGTGGTTGGATCTAACCATGGAGAAGCTGACTATTGGAGTAGAATAATGGTCGCCCATGTTAGTAATGACCAGGTCAAGGATGTTGCTACCTCTAGTGGGGGTAAGAATGAGCTGGTCCAGGACATTGGAATTAATGAACTCCAGGAAGTGTTGGCCAAGTGTATTGGTACATGAGAAGTTTACCCAGTTAATGGAGAGGTAGTTGAAGTTGCCTAGTAAGAGTGTTAGGTTGGACCCTAATATTCTCCAGGGTGCTTAGGAACATGGAGTGCGAGTCTTGGGACATGGCTGGAGACCTATAGCAGGCTATGACCTGAATCTCTGACTTACCCAATGTTAGCTGCACCTTAAGTATCTCTGATGCATTATGTTGGGCTACCAGTCTGAAGGTGTCGGCATCCTTTATGAATATGGAAACGCCACCGCCTTTGGAGCTTCAGTCTAAATTCTGGGGCAGAAAGGTGTGGAATGAGTTATAGCCTGGTAGTGCAGGGGTGCTTTCTGCTGCCTTGAACCAGGTCTCTGTTACAGCACAAATGTCGATGTTCTCCATTTTAAGGAGTGCCTCGAGTGAGCACATTTTGAGATTTAGACTTTTAGCATTGAGCAACATGACTCTCAGATTGCATTTGTTTGTAGCTGTTATGTTGGTAACTTGGTCTTTGGAACACCACCTAAAAAAGGCACTATAGGGGTGGCAAGAGCCTTGACCAGTATCTGGAAGCCCAGGGGTGATAGATGCAGGCCATCTCTGACAAAGCATTGAGGTCTGTCAATCAAGTCATCCCAGGCAGACAGATACTGGATTCCCTTAGAATGACACCAGAAATGTAGCCAATTGTTGAAATCAATAGCATAGTACCAAACTATTATTGCAGTATCTTATTATGGTATGCATAGTACCCAAACTACTGTTAACTGTACCTCAGTCTGCATAATTTCCTGAACTGCTATATCTTATTGCTGTCAACTTAGTACCCAAACTAATGTCATTCATTGTACCTTGGTCTTTAGTTCTGCTAGCTTTCTCAAGCACATGACCCCCTTCTCAATTAGGGGCCCAAATTTGCATAACAAGGTTCTCTTAAAATAACACCAGTATGCTACAATCCTGTAGGTGTGTCCTCACTCCCTGACCCCTTTATAACTGAACCTCACCCCCAGTTGGATTTCAGGACACTGTAGGACTGCATTTTGTCTTAACATCTGTTGCCAGACTAGTATTACATTTCTTGAGGCAATGCAGTAACTGCCTCCTATTCACTGCCACCCAGTTGTTAGAACACAGCATATCTCTACACTGCCACAATTCAAAGTAAACACAAAAGTCACATAGGGTAAAACATTAAAATAATGTGTTTCAAAATGCACATGTAATCATCAGCAACATGTTCACACCACACATACTATATACATACATCTCCTGTAGCCACTTCAGAGAAGGTTCACACAAGCAGTATGCCAATATCCTTAAGGCTACTTCACGTGCTAATGTTCTAGTTCTAGGTAACTGTTTAATCACACGTGCTAATGTTCTAGTTCTAGGTAACTGTTTAATCAAATGTACTATCACGCTACTCATCACACTATCCAAGTGTAGAGTGATGGTAAACTGTCTTGAGCGTACTAGAATTTGTGATGTCACCAAGGCACTCAGAGCTCTCCTCCCCCCGGTATACAGTTATGAATATAACTGGCTCATTGTACATGTAGGAGTAGATTTCCTTAGGTGCGCTACCTTGGGGTAGGTATGAAGAGACACATGACTGAGCTTTCGATGTTTGTCTCCGAGGCTGGCAAACAACTGGCCTTGAGCAGCATCTTGCTCTCACTGCAAATGATTACACAATAAAAGAAAACATAGTTGACTTCAACAATTGGCTCAGTAACTGGTATAATTCCATTGTATTAGCTTGCAAGGAGATGGCTGACAGGCCAGCCTTCTTTAATAGGGATGGTCGGTTTCTCTTTCCCTACAGCTTCCACATGCTTTGGCTCCATTATGTCTTTTTTATGCAGATTCTGTCTCCTACATAAAAAAAAAAAGAAAAATCCCAATGAAGCCCACCTTAATAGGGCACAACTTAATGCTAGCTGTAAATATGCCTCCACTTAATACCTTCCTGACTCTAGGAAACATGCACATTTATCTAATTACAGAAGCGTGGATCCTTTATAGTGGCAGCATGCCTTTTGTGCTTAAGTTTAATGCTCATTCAGTCCACCTGGTAAAAGCAAGTCTGTTTCTGTTGGTGATGTTTATATACAATCCCCTGACCACATGACAAATACAGCAAGATAACTGTCTACAACACCTGCCCATCCAGATACCTATAGGCTAGTTCAACTGCTAACGGTAGAACAACTTTATCATCTCCCACAGCCCATGACACCTACCGTAACAAATCAGAGTGCTTCTCAATTGAACTCAGTGCAGTTATCTTCGGGAAGTTCAACTACCCATCCATTGACTGGCAAACATGCACCACAACAGTTGCTGAACACCATTTTTGCTAACACTGGCTACTAGGGAACCAAATCTACCTGACCTGGTTCTTTTAAAATAACACTGTCATACTACACTCCTGTAGGTATTTGTAACATCAGCCCTGTCCTGCTTCAAGGCTTCTGTCCCTATCTGTCACAGATATAATGTCAGTTTTAGAACAGGTCTCTATGGTGGAATTCCACTATCAACAAACTCTAGATTTATAGAAAAAAATGCTGATGCTAAAGAATAAACATAACATCTCTTTAGTTTGAAATTAGTTTACACAAAGCAGATAAAAAAGTGTGGTAAAACATTAAATCTTTCTAAGTCAAGTATGAGTTAAACATTTTCAAACTGACACTGAGGATGTCACAAATGTATTAACAAACACGTTTTGCCCAAACTTCTCTATTTCCATATCACTTTATCCAGTCTGCACTCCTGTTATAATTGCATATGAACAAGTCTTAAAAGCCATCTCCAAAACCAAAAACAGTATTTCAGTGAGTTCAGACAACAAACCAGGCTGTCTGCTTATGAGCAAAAATGCTGTCTTCCTGATCTAACATATTAAATCTTACCCTCTCTACTGGGTACATGTCAGAGGCCTGGAGAGTGGCTGTTGTATTCCTCCACAAGGGCAGGTTTACCACTGACCCCTGGAATTACAGACCAATTAGCCTTCCCAGTGTAATTTGCAGAGTAGTGGAATACATCATTTAGTGACTTATAAATAAGGAAATTGCAACTTACAAAGGGCTTGTAAGCTGCCAATATCCTTATTTGTGATTTCTAAAATGGTCTAGCTCAAGCATACACATGGTGTTAGGGCCATGAAATAAAATTCAGTGCACAGAAATGTAGTATTGTTTGCTTTGGGAAATAAACACATCCCTGCACCTACCACATAAATTATACCCCCTTCAAAAATAGATACTGTCATTGGAGACTTAGGCATATTAATGGGCACCAAACTCTCTTTCACCTACCATATATCAACTGTTTTTATGAAGTCATCTAACCTGACGCAAGTAATTGCCGAAAGCATGGCTACCATCTGCAAATAAATTATTGTTCCTCTCTACTTATATCAGTCAGGCACATAGTAGAATGTAAAACCCCCTTTAGCATGTATCTATCCAGGCATATTGCCCATCTGGGAAAACAAATCTGTTTCCACACCAAACAAATCTCAGGTAAAAGCTCTCTGAGCATTTGAAAACCCTGCAGCTCTACTCTGTCTTTTACATACTTCTATTGGTTACCTCTGCCTGGACAACAAGGAGTACCGTCCTGCTTTGACCTGTTTGTAAAACTTGGCACCACAAATGCCAATTCCAGGCACCTTAATGTACATATAATATAAACCCAATCTGTCTGCAATAGCAATCTCGATACCAGTGGCTCTCCTGTCTATGGAATAAGCTTCCTGCCCATACCAAACAAAGTAGCTGTGTAACAAAAAAATAATCCTTGTTTTCCCGCCTTTCTCGACTAGTTTAGACCAGTATACAGGCATTGCTGTATTCTGGGCTGTGGTGTAGTTCCTGTGTTGTCCATTACCTTACTTGGATAGAAGGAAGTTTCTTTGCTCACCAGTGGGAGTGGGGAGCCTTGAGCAGCCTACCTGTCCTTGGGGGAAGTGACCTCAGCACAAGAAGCTGTAGTAATTGGTTGTTTGGGACCATTCCTAGCTCTTTTGTAGTTCACTGCTTAAAATCCGCCTTTGCACGGCTTTGCGCGGTCGTGCGCATAAACAAGGTTAAACTTTTTCTGGCTCCGCCAAGTCTGCTCTTCAATTTTTCCCTTAGAACTGTTCTACTTGCAATCTAAACAGCCTATACTCTATCTGAAAAGCTCAGCACTTGCTCCTAAAGCATTTTTATACAGGTAAAGCACTCTTAAACAAAAGAAAGTACTTCATTCACCTAAATTCTGTTGAGTACACATCTCCCTATAGGTCCTTTCTGACTCAGTTACACAGCAATCTTTTTCACTATTTCTAGCATGTCGAAGGGTCAGTTGCTGGCGTCCTCTCCTGTTCAGCTGGTGAATCTGGGAATCTTGAGGCAATGTTACAATTGTCTCATGCACACAGACAACCCTCTCCTCCTCCCAACAAATACAAATATATGCGAGAGATGCAACTATATAGCCAAACTGGAGGCTGAGCTCTCTCAATTCAGTACTGGCAAGACCAGTCAGGAGGAGAAGGTAACCACGCACACCACAAAACCAGTCTCACATAGAACTATCACAACAGCAAACCAAACACATAAACACACAAAAACATACTCGGAGGTGCTGATTAAAAATCTACCAAAACAACAGAGGCCTCCAAAGCAGACACCGAAGCAACCACCACCTCAAGACATAGCACATGCAACACATAGTTCACAAAGTCAGTGTGCTAAACAGTCACAGCCCTTAAGGCCAAACAACATGCCAGACACACTTGTAATAGGTGACTCCATAGTCAGACACACTGACGTCCCGCTCACCAGACTGAACAAGGAAAAGGTCACAGTAAGCTGGTCAGGAGCTAGAATCCACCACATAACACAAGCACTCGGGTCACTCCACAGCAAGTACAAATATGACTCGGTCATTGTACATGCCGGTGTGAACGACCTGAGACGTACCTCCCTGGACTACATGAAAAGAGACATAGAGGAGCTCTCTGATTATGTAGCCCAGGCCGGTATGACCCTGACCCTGAGTAGCATCTTACCCTCACCAAGAATGATGCCACAGTACAAAGACAAAATGATCAGTTTTAACAATTGGCTTAATTACTGGTGTCATTCTAAGGGGATCCAATGTCTGTCTGCTTGGGATGACATGCTTGACAAGCCACGCTGCTTCGCAAGGGATGGCTTGCACCTGTCACCCCTGGTTTTCCGGATATTGGCCAAGGCTCTTGCCACCCCCATAGTGCCTTTTTTACGCAAGGCACAAATGACAAACCTACCTCCCTAGAAAACACAAGTGGAAAAAAACTAAGAGTAATGCTGCTCAATGCCAGAAGTCTAAACCTCAAGATGCACGCCCTCGAAGCCCTCCTCAGTATGGAGAACATTGATGTCTGTGTGGTGACTGAAACCTGGTTCAAGGCTCCTGAGAGCACCCCAGCACTATCAGGTTTTACCTCATATCATGCTTTCCGGCCCCAAAACTTGGACCGAACCACAAAAGGAGGGGGAGTATCCATTTTCATCAAAGATACCCACACCTCCAGGTTAGTGGCAACGCACGAAGCATCGGAGACTATCCAGATGCAACTAACCATAGGCAAAACTGCCTTACAGTTTGTAGCATGCTACAGACCACCCTCTCAAACTCAGGAACCCCACACAGCTTTCTTGACACTGGAGAGTATGAATGTCTCTCCAAATACCATCATTTTGGGAGACTTCAACTACCCAAACATAGACGGGGAACATTACATAAGCCCCAACACCCTAGCCCAAAGGTTCCTAGAATTCATAAACTCAAATGCAATGGAACAACTAGTCACCATTCCCACAAGAGGAGACAATATACTAAACCTGATCATCACAAACATGGGGACAAAATGCTCCACACCGGAAGTATATCCCTCTTTGGTAAGATCAGACCATAAATTAATCTCACTGGAAATCCACATCCCGCCCCCACCCCCTGCACAAAAGACCACAGTGAAGAACTTCTCAAAGGCAAACTTCACACTTCTTAAGACTGAAGTGGTATCCTTCAAGGCCCCTGCGCCAGTGGAAACCACAACCCACACTGCTGAATCCTTTGCAAATGCCTTCTATGGGCACCTTCAAGAATGCATGGATCATGTAATCCCAAATAAAACCAAGACCCATTCCCCCAAAGGCAGGCGCCCGGTCTGGTGGACCCCAGCCATAAACAAACTTTACAACAGGAGGAGGAAGCTACTACATGACAGAGCAAAATCCCTAAAAGGGAAGGCGTCTCTGATCAGTACTAGCAAAAAACTACGATCACTCATAAAATCATCCAAGGCCAACTTTGAGAGAAAAATCGCAAAAGACATAAAAGACAATCACAAGGCCTTCTTTAGCTATGTTAGAAACCTGGGTGGAATCTCCCAGATATGCTCAGAGTTAGTCCAAAATGACACAAAATACACTGAACCCACTGACATTGCCAACATTCTGGCAGACAGGTTCAATGCAAATTTCTCCTCCCCCTCCCCCCCAAAAGGAGAAATAACTATCCCAGCAGAGTGTAGCCTCCCTAACATCTCAGATGCCCAGGTGAGAGCTGCCCTCTCTAAAGCTAAAAACACAGCATCAATGGGACCGGATGGTGTCCCGGGCTGTGTGCTACATGAACTCCAAGAGGAACTAAACCCACACATAAGGCTGCTGTTTAATCTTAGCCTTACTACAGAATACGTACCCAAAGAGTGGCGTACGGCAACAGTGGTCCCACTTCACAAAGGCGGTGCTTCTACGGACCCTGGAAATTACCGCCCCATAAGCTTGACGACCTGGTCTGCAAAGCTATGGAGAGGATCATTATGGAACTCATAAACAAAGACATTGGGGACCTGCAGACATTGGATCCTACCCAATTTGGCTTTGTCAAAGGCAGATCCTGCCTTTTGAACTTGGTCGACTTTTTTGAAACAGTCACTAAGGTCATTGATGAGGGTAAGGCAGTTCACACAGCCTACCTTGACCTTGCAAAAGCCTTTGACACAATACCCCACTCGGGCATCATAGACAAACTCACCAGCTTAAATGTAAACCCATATGTCACACGATGGGTTGCAAACTGGCTCAAGGACAGAACCCACAGGGTCAGAGTTGCTGGAGCTATGTCAGACTCTAAGCCAGTCACAAGCGGTGTCCCACAGGGCTCAGTCCTGGGACCCCTCTTCTTCGGCATTTATTTTTCCGAGGTACAGGCAAACATAGGAGGATTGTGGCTGACAAAGTTCGCAGATGACTGCAAACTGGGCGCCATAATTGATACTCCAGCGGACACAAACATCCTTCAGAGAGGCCTCATAGAAACGGATAATTGGTGCCAGAGCCATGGCCTTAAGCTGAACGCCAAAAAATGTATAGTCATACCCTTTGGGAAAAACAAGGTACCGACAAATTACCACATAGGCGGTAATCCATTAAGTACGGAAGAGGTAATCGGGGACCTAGGGACCCAGGTTGACAGTAACCTCTCATTTGACACTCACATTGCCAAAGTGGTTAGGAAGACATTCTATATTGCCCAACTTATCATGAAGGGTTTCACATCTAGATCAAGAGAGGTCATTGTGCCCCTGTACTCTTCTCTTATCAGGCCAATGATTGAGTACAATGCCCCATTTGGGATGTATCTCACCCGACACCTGCAGCAGTTGGAAAGACCCCAAAAGTTCCTCACCAAGAGGATAAAGGGTCTTAAACATATGTCATATGCTGCCCGACTGAAAAAACTCCAGCTCTATTCAGTCGCATACCGCCTACTCAGAGTTGATCTGTGCCTGACGTACAAGGCCATGTCCAATCCTGAATTAATGGACATGCTCCACCTCAGAAAATCCAAATCCATCAGAGCCACGAGAACAAGTGACTTAAACCTCAACACAGAAATAAATAGGACGTGCTGGAGGGACAGATTCATAACCCAGAGGCTCCCTACACTCTGGAACAGAATCCCAGTCCATGTTAGGCAGAGCCCCTCACTGACTCTATTCAAGAGAAATCTCGACGAGTGGATGGGAGATCGTAGGTTTACCCCAGGGGTCATCTCTGTGTCACTACTAGACAGAGGCATAGTAAACTAAACCCTAAAAGGGCGTAGTATTCTCATCCTAAGGGGTGGTGTAAGCCACATACTATTTGGCTAGGCTTATAAATGCCTTAGGGCAGATAGCCTAATATGAACCTATGAACCCTCTTTCAAACCAACCTGTGGATGACTGGATGAGACTTTATAAATTGACCCCCTGGTCTGGCTCCTCAGAAACGTATGAATAGAAAGAAATAATAAGAATTTCAGTCACTAGGCTCCGCATGATCTCTTGACTGATTGCCTAGTATATGCCTATGAATCCATGATTAACTTGCTGTTCTTCCTGGACATGCTGACCTCAAGTCGTGGTGGCAGAGCCTGTATTTTGGTCTGACCAGTTCTGACCCAGTTTGCTTTTGGGCCATTCTGTTTTAATCTTTTCATTTGTGTATGAGCTATTGGAGAATAATAGTCTTTCAAAAAATTTACCCAAGTTATTTTATTAACATCATCTGATTTCTTAAAGTACAATGCAAATGTTCTTGGTAGTTTAATAACTGACTGTAGCAGGTCATTGACTGCTGCTGTGGATTTGGTTGCCGCATGCTTTATAGGTCAGCTGTAGAGCATAGCTTTGCAAAGACTAAAAATACTTAAATGTGAAGTTTTCTGTTTCCCAGTCTTCTGCTTACAATTCAAATACTACAGTTGTGGTAGTTGACCTATTACCACAATTGTGTTTTATTTTTTGTTTATGTTTTACTTTGCTGTTTTAGCCTTTTCTAAGAGCAATTAGCCTCTTTCTTGCAATGTATGTGCGATCTTGTTATTGGCAGTAAGGCTCATAGTTTATACAAACAGTTCTATGTACTTGTTATGCATAATTTCTCTGTTCTATTTTATTAATCTGTACTATTCACTTTGCCTTGGGTTGTGACTGAAAAGGGTCTTCAGACCAGCTCACTTATCCAGTTAACAAACAGCAAGTAATAAATAAATAGGTCAGATCTCATTCAAGACGTGAGGCTTAGTTTGATTTTGTGCACCACTGAGGCCGAGACATGACGGGGGAGGTATGTGGGCCTTTGGAGGACAGGCTTGATCTAAAATAGTGTTGTGCTCTTCACCAGTGTGAGGTATATTTTAAGAAGATAGCTTTTTCTGTACAATGAGATCTCAGTGGTGGTTGGTTGATCAGGTGTTCCCAGTTTCTGCAGCTTTACTTCTCTTTCCACCCAGACAGCATTAATGTCATATCCGTGCAAAATATCTGCTTGTTTTTTGACATGCTCACCACTATTAGAGCTACATTTCCTCCTCTGACTCTGTGGGCAGAAGTTTTATCAAGGCTGACAGCACTTTACTTTGAGCTTGAGCAGCATTTGGGCTCCTGATTGCAAGGAACTCATGACAGTGATTTCAGGTATGCATTGTGCAGCATGTGGACTGGATCCATATTGTTCAGACTGGTTATAGCTAGCCTTGATGCCAGGGGACCAGTAGTTCAGCAGGCTTAGTACTTTGTGAGGTCTGTTTCTTCTTCTTTCTTGCAGCAAGCAATGGGCCTCCATCTTTGTCTGCTAATACACTGCCCTTTCTGATGATATGTTTCCATATCGATAAGGTATCAGAAAGTAAAAAATAAAATAAAACATTAACTGAACATGTAAATGTACACTTGTTTCAAAAAGGTGCAAACACAAAAACAAGAACAGTATAGTCTCTGACATTCAATTCGGTAACCAAACAATAGGTATAGTGCTTGAATGTGTCCCTAGACTTTTATGGACACACCAACATGGATATGCTATGTTGAATCCATTAAAAGCCTATTGACACTTCCGCACACTTCCTTTTTTAAGATCAGCAAGAGATAAAGTTCATCAAAGAACCAATGAATGCTCTGGTGACATCAGTGAACAAAAAAAAAAAAACATATTTTACAAATGGTTTACTAAAAAAAAATGCCCAGTCTTTATTTACAGTTTTAGTAGGGAGAATCATCATAGAATAATAGTTACCACACCACATGCCATACTGCAAAAAGTAAGTGAAAAAGCAGAAGGAAACATTTTAAGTATGGAAACTGCCTTTTTCTAGTAAGAGTTCAGCACTTGTGTTAGGAACACGTCCTGGTTTGTTTCTCTTCATATTTCTGCTACTGTAGGTAATTGGCTGGAGTTGAATACATCCAAAATAGAAGTTTTGGCATTACTTGCCACCTTGAGCAGTTCCTCGGTCTAGTCACTTCAGTGTTTTTACATAGGTAGCAAACTAGTTTAACTATGACTTTTCTCTTTATACTTACATGGTTAGTTTAACTATGACTTTTCTCTTTATACTTACATGGTGGTTTTCAGTTCTCAACATCTCTAATGTTTACCCTCTGCAATGTTGACTACTTTGGGTTTCAGTCCTAGATGCAGCACTTTTCACAGTAATTTTGTTACTTCTTGGGAAATATTATGACAAGGAGATTAGCTTCCTTATACTGATGGTATTCAGTTCTGCCTCTCCTTCCCTCGTAAACATATGGTGATTTTGTTTTCTTTAGTACATGATTTAATAGTCATTCAATCTTAACTTTCAAGCTAATTGGCTGGAGTTGAATACATCCAAAATAGAAGTTTTGGCATTACTTGCCACCTTGAGCAGTTCCTCTGTCTCGTCACTTCAGTGTTTTTACATAGAGGGAAGTCAATAGACAGGAAATTGTGCCAAAAGTGCTGCTCTCGTATTGCTCTCAGTGAGAATCTAACATTTTGGGACAAGCTACATATTTAGATAGATAGTTAGCTAGTCAGTCAGTTAGTTTACCAGGGTGGTACACTGATCACAACAGACCTCCAGCAGGCAAAGCCTGGGTAAAGAAATTTACAAAAATTAAACAGAACACATTCATAAATATGGAGTAATCACAGATGGTAGAGGATGTAATAGACAATTGTAACACTATGCAAATATTAAAGTATAAAAATAAATGCGGATTAATTTTTAGAAGTAAATATGGTAGGTAAGCAGCAAGCGAGAACAGAGGGTCAAAATAGAAGTGATGCAGGTAAAGGAAGTATCCAGTGGAAAAGCACTTCATGGCGGTATATTTTAAGTTTTGCTCTGAAAGTGAGTATAGATCAATGAGAGTGTATATCCCTTTAAGAAGCTATCCAAGGGCTTGCAATAGAGTATATTTCCCCTTTGGAAAAAAACAAAATACCCACAAACTACCACATAGGTGGTAGTCCCCTAAGTACAGAAAACGTAATAAGGGATCTGGGGACCCAAGGTAGATAGCAATCTCACCTTTGATAAAATAGAATGAAAACTGCACACAAACTTACAAGGCAGAAACTTTTAATATAGCAAAAACAAAAAAAGGGTAACCGCTATCACGACTCGCAGGCCGCTTCATCAGACAATATTAAAACTAAAAGCATTTGCATATATAGTACCATGCATAAGTCAGGTGATCTAATTAAACATTTAAAGGAATAAATATACAACAAAAGCAATTAAAAATTACAAATTTATTTATTTAAATTTTGGTTACCAGGGTAGAGCACTGATCAAGAGTGACCAGCTACAGACTCAGCCCAGGTTACAAAGTAGTAACAGCCAAGTGAAGCCGATTCTATGTTATCCTCTCTGCCCATCTCCACAAATGCTTTTTCCATCCCACAGACAGCAAGCATTTCACACAGATGCTTCCGCAGTGCTCTTACATCTTCCCTAGTGCTATGCAGTTTCTCTTCCCCAGGTCTCATTTGCTACTTTGTGAACCAGGTGCAATCTTCCAGCAATCCTCCATCTTCTATTGGAGAAGTTTTTTTTTTACCTTTATTTTCTTATATCTCTTCATAAGTGTATACCGCGCAGTCCTCGTGTGTGATGCATGTTTTTATTTCGCACCAGTGGTTTGCTAATTCTCATTACTATTCTAGTTATTTTTGCCCCTGTCAATCCTTTTGACTGGTAATAATGTATCACTTTCTTCCATTTTACCTTTCCTTTTCTCCTCCTCCTTTCATTTTCTTCTTCCTTAAATTTTCCTTTCCAGTGTCTAGAAATCTCCTGTCTAGCTCCTCTTTCTGGCACTTGCCCCTTGTTTTCCAGTTGCGATTAGTCTTATTGCCTGCATTTCTTTTTCCTGCCACCCCTTCATTCCCTATATTCCATATACAAAATTCTAAGGAGTTTTGTCAAGCTGTTCAGTACTTAAGTCTTCAGGTCCCCTTTTTTTGGTCACAGACAACACCACAGTCATGTGGTACCTGGACAAACAAGGGGGTACAAGGTCATACCCTCTTTGCTAGTTGGTATTGATGGTCTGGTAGCTGTCCTTACAGCATTCTCTAATGCTTCAAGCTTCGTACATCCCCTCAGAGAAAACCCTAGTGGTAGATGGACTAAGGAGATCTTAGATGGACTCTCATGAGTGGAAACTCAGGAGAAAGGTCTGCATATATTTGGTCCAGATGTGGCGAATACTTCAAATCATTCTGTTTGCCCCCTTTCAAATAGACATTTTGAAAAATTCTGTTTGAAATATCCTTGCACCCATGCTTGGAGAACAGAAGCATTCTTGTTTGCTTGGACAGGAGTGTTTCTTTATGCATTTCCACCCTTTCCACTGATTCACAAGGTGCTTCTGAAGATTCAGGAGGAATTACCAAAGCCCATTGTGGGAATGCCATTTTGGTCCAAGCAAAGTTGGTTCTCCCTTTTAAGGGAATTGGCCAATGGCAATTACCCCAAGCTTCCTCATACTCTGGATCTATTCACATAGTGTCAGGGCAACTGGTTTACCCCAACTTACAGCAATTGCTACTGACAGCCTGGATGATTCTATCTCAATACCTTTTTGGCACTTAATCCACGATGATATGCAATGGGTCTACTTCAATTGATTGAAAGCTCACTAGACTGAAAGTCATTTGAAGGAGCACACTTGACTGAAAGCTCACTTCACTGAAACTCATTTAGTTGAAAAGCATATGCCCTTTTCCCCATTGTAGTGCGATCCTGGAGTTAGTATATATAGTAAGGGGGGTGTGGAGGGCACAACCCCCCCCACCCACATTGGGGGGTGAAGCTCTCCACCTGTTTTATACATTTTAAACAATATACACGGATACTTACAACTATAATGAATAACTCTTTTTAGAACACAATATATACCCAACCTATGTGGGGGGTGATGCCCCCCACACACCCCCTTACTATATATACTAACTCCAGGATTGCACTACAATGGGGAAAAAGGGCATATACCTTTCAAAGAAATGAGTTTCAGTCAAGTGAGCTTTCAGTGAAGTGTGGTCTGTGAAATGAGTTTCAGTCTAGTGAGTTTTCAATCGAGTGAAGTAGACCTTGTACAACAGGTACTGAAGGAAGCAATTAAACCTGCAACTAGAAATCCTTATTTTACAGTGGAAGAAGTTTTCTAGGTGTTACCTAACCAATATCAGAGGGCCAGGTATGATGTCTTCCCCTCTGGTTTTGAAATATTTGTATGTGCTACTCAATGACTTATCTTATGCATCTCTCAAGGTGCATCTTGTAGCCATCTCATCTTGTCTGTCCATGGATCACCCTCTCATCTTTTTTTGTTGTTAGTTTATGAAAAGAGTCTTGCACTTGAGACCCCCTCAGAAATCAATTCCTACTCATTGTGATCTCACCTTTCTGCTTGAAAAACCTTACCTTGTATCCTTTAGAACCTGCCTTTCATGTTGGGCCAATCCTATTTGACTTTCCACAAGGACAAGGTTATTTTGTGCATTAACCCTTCTTTCTTGTCAAACATTTCTGAATCAAGCCATCAATCTCCCAATTTTCTTTCTGGAACCAAAAAACAAGAGAGAGAAGATTCTGCATACCTTGAATGCGCACATAAAGCTCAGTTACTATCTTGACAGGACTAAGACCTTCAAGAAAGCTGAACATCTGTATATTTCATATTCTGGAGCTAAGAACACTCAACCTGCCTCTCTACAAACGGTTGTTCACTGGTTGTTCTCTGTTATTGCTTTTTTTTACTGCTACCATAGTGAATTTATTCCAAGAAAGGTTAAGGCATATTCCACTGAGCCTTATCCTCTTTATTCATATATTGAAAGGAATGGACTATAGAAGTATTATAGAAGCAGCAGCCTGGTCCTCTGATCATACATTTAGAAAGAACTACAAACTAAATTCTGTCTGAAGTTCCAGAGCAGGATTTGTGAGGACTATTCTCCAGGGGTTCTTGGAACCTTATCCTTCCTCCTCCCAAAATGCCTTTGAGGGAGTGTGAATGAAGAACATAGAACAGTTGCATAAATCCTGATTAACTGCAATACTAGATATCTGAATTTCACACTGCCTCAGTGGCAGCAGCCCCCACCATCTCCCTTATTTTGGATAGATCAATGGGATCCAATGTTAGTTGTGTTATTGGTTGACTTTGTTTTTTGTATTGGTTATTTGTGGCTGTGAATTAGTTGGTTTCAGGCAATGTTTTCTTCTTGGTTCTTCTTGCTTGGCACTAAAACCTGAATAACTGACTTTCAGTTACAGGGTTAGGCTTCCCCTATTACAGAGAGTCAGAGGATGGGAGTCTGAGCTCTGGAAAGCTGCCAGTGTGGGTTTGTACAATCAAAGAACCTGAAATGCCACAGAGGTAGCTTCGTAGGTGTATACTAAGCTAATGACCACTAAAGCCTTTATAAGTCCATCTGTGAAGCCCAAATGTGTCCCACAAGTTATACAATTTAAATGTTTATATAGGGGGTGATGGTTATGACATGATTTTGACAGCCTCTGTCCATCAAAGACATAGGGTGCAGACCAGTGATAATTTTTTTATTTCTAGTCCAGTGGTCCAAGTTGCACATAAATAAGGTTTGGGGGGGGGGGGGGGATTTTGTTTCACATGGATGGGAATTCTTTTCCAGAAAACAGGAATTCTCTAAGATATGTATCTGTCTCTCCAGTATGTCCTGTTTATGTTGAAAGCAAAATTTAGGTCTTTAGATCTAGTAGATGTTCTTTGTGTTTCACTGTTGCAGTCATCACATTTGGGTTATCTGCTTGCAGTAGCCCTCAGTCGGCCTGATTATCAAAGTCTTGGGTCCTGCGTTGGTTGTTGTCTCATCTTCTGTGACGTCAGATAGTCAGGGGTATAAAGCATGCAGCCGACGCCATTACATCAGTCTTTCTTGCTATGCAGTGCCTGAAGCAGAAGCAGTTCGCAAGTGCCGGTCGGCTGACTCCTGAAATTTTCGTTTTCGAGTTTCAGAACCAAAGTCTTCAACTAAAGATAAGTACTGCATTGGGGAAACTTTTTCTTGCTCTTTACCAATGTCAGTGAAAGTTAATAATTGCATTTCTTGTGGAAAGCAAATACCGCGTAAAGATTTTCATTCGTACTGTATTCCTTGCCTAGGCCCTGACCACGACGTAGCTTGCTGTCGGTTTTGTACCTTATTTAACCAACAAACTATCCATAGTCTGTATATTTATGCTTCTAAATATTTTGGTTCTTGGTTCAATTATCCAGATATGTCTTCTGTACGCCCATCCGACTAACAACATTCCGAAAAAATGCAAAGATAAAGACAAGGACAGGCTGCCTAGGTCCAAAGCTGCCAACTATGCTTCTCCTAAGCTTGTCCCCAGTTCACTCTTTCACAGCCCCTGATACCTGCTACTTCAGATTTGCAGGCCTCTACTGAGACCCATTCAGAGTCCGGTATGCCACGAGATGCTTCTTCGACTGTGGAACCTGTGGATGTCTCTACCTTTGATGGGTCCGGAGCCACTGTGCAGGCACCAGCTTCTGAGGGTGTATTCAGGCCTACTGACTTGCATATTAAACTGATGCCACCTTCTTCTTTAAGGCCTAAAACTCTAACCATGCCTGGAAAACCGACACCCAGTCCGCATGCTCAGGCCTCTATGCTTAAAAAACAAATGATAAGAATGGCTGAAGACCTTATTACTTTAATCAGGGGAAGCCAACCTTCCCCCTCTTAGAGACCTAGGACTGAATTTGCTTATGATACTTCTGATCAGGATTCTGAAATTTCTGTTTCCTCTGATGACCAGGATTTACCCTTATCTACCTATGAGGATTCTGATGCAGAGGACTCTATTCCCTCTGCTTCCCCTCCAGAGGATTTCTCTTTTGGAGAAACCTTGCATACTCTTAGGGAGCATTTCCTTCTGATTCTAAAAAGAGGCTTAGGGATTTCTTACTCCTGGCTCAGCATAGGCCTTTAGCTATTCCTCCTGTACTAGACATTGCTGATGATGCCTTTTCTGATTCTAGCTTGGCCCCTGATTCTTCACCTCCTGATCGCAGAAAACCTGATAGATATTACAGGGTTCCCGACTCACATGTTCCTTTTTAAAAATCCTACCGCAGATCCCGAGACAATTTCACAGGGAACCAAGGGCATTAAGGCTATTACTGCCAAAAATCTTACCCCTTCTAATAGAGACTCCAGGGCGCTGGATAGATGGGGTAAAAAGGTATACACTTCTGCAACCTTGGCCATTAGGGCCTTTAACTGTCAGTTTCACATGTTAAAGTATCATCAACATATTATTGGATTGCTTAAACAGAAAATTATGTTGATTCCTGACTGTGCTGAAAATAAAGATTTACAGGATTTAATGCATTCTACTGAACAGGATGGAAAACATACTTTGCAATGTGGTTTTGATTCATTAGAGGCATCTTGCAGAGCTGCTGTCACTGGGTCTGTATTTAGGAGGCATGCTTGGCTTAAGGACCAATCTTTGCCAGATCATGTTAAAGCTAAATTGTTGGATGCTCCCTTAAATCAGGACTGCCTGTTTGGCAACAAAGCAGAAGTTCTTAAAAAGATGGAAGAAAAAGCTAAAACTATGCAAACTGTTAAGGATTTCCTACAAGTACAGCCTCCAAGATTTAGCAGGCATTGGCCCTCTAAGAATTGGTCCTTTCCTGCCTCTTCCAGGCCTTCTCAGTCCAAACCCAGAACCAGCAGAACCCCCAGGTTTCAGTCCCAACGTACACACAGGACTAAGCAGTGGGGGGGGGGCTTCTGCTTCCAAATCAGGGGAGTAGTAAGACTCCCCCCTATAGTAAGCTGTCTCAATGACTTAACTTTAAAACTTCCAAGTACTTCTCAACTGACTGCTCCTTTAGGGGGGAAGATTGCTCTGCAGGCCAAAAACTGGGAACTCATTACCCAGGACAAATGGATTTTAAATATAGTTTCCCAAGGATACAGATTTCACTTCTACATTTTACCAACATCAAACGGTTGGCCAGATCTACCCCCAAATCAGTGGGCAGAGGCTCAAAGGCAAGTACTCTCTCTTTTAAGCATAAAGGCTATTCAAACTATACCAGAAGAGGAAAAGGGACAAGGTTTCTAGACTTTTCCTGGTACCCAGAAAAGACAATCCATGGCGTCCTATCCTGGACCTTTCTATCCTAAACACCTTTTTGGTGATTCCAAAATTCAAGATGCTAACTCTTCACCAGTTGCTTCCAATGCCAGGCAAAGATGCCTGGTTGGCAACACTGGATTTAAAGGAAGCCTACCTGCACATCCCAATCAGGGAATCTTGCAGAAGATACCTACGCTTCAAAGCAGGCTACATGCACTATCAGTTCTCTGCACTGTCGTTTGGCTTAAATGCTGCACCCAGGTTATTCACAAAGTGCCTAGCTCCAGTCATTGCATTTTGCAGGCAAAGAAAAATTCAAATATACCCATACCTGGACGATTGTCTAATTCAGACAGAAAGCCAGGACATACTTTTGAATCATCTGGCATTTGTACAAAAGGTGCTAACTTTTCTGGGGTACACCATAAACAAAAAGAAATCACATCTGGTACCCTGTTAACAAATTATATTCCTGGGAGAAAGCTTGAACACAACTTCCCAGATGGCTTTCCTCACGCCAGAGAAACAAATTCATTTGACAACTTACTTCAAACTAATGGCCATAAAGACCCTGCTATCTGCAAGGTAAATACTACAAGCCTTGGGGTTTATGGCCTCCTGCATTCTACTAATTCCATATGCAAGACTGCATATGAGGAAACTACAGTGGTATCTAAAAAGCCTATGGTGTCAACATTCTCAGGATCTAGAAGCAATGTTTCCTATCATACCTTGCCTACAGTTAGAATTCCTTTGGTGGGCAGAGGCCTGCCACCTAAACAAGGGATTACCATTCACTCTACCCCCTACCACCCAAACCCTAACAGACACATCAGACTATGCATGGGGGGCTTACCTGACAGGGAAGTGCATACAGGGCAAATGGAGCCCAAGTCAAATGCACCTGCATATCAATCAGAAAGAAATGTTAGCTGTACAGAATGCACTGACAGCCTTCAAGGACCACATTCTTCCAGGACAATTAATGGTAAAGACAGACAACACCACTGTTATGTGGTACATAAACAAGCAGGGGGTACCTATTCTTACCCCCTCTGCAGACTAGCCATGGCTCTGCGGAACACAGCTTTGAGCTACCAAGTGCATCTACAGGCTCAGTTCCTGCCAGGAAAACTAAATACACTGGCAGACGAACTAAGCAGAAATCTCATGGACCCACATGAGTGGAAACTGGAACCAAAGACTTTCAACATGTTGATAAACAAATGGGTGAGCCCAGATAGAGACCTGTTTGCCGCTCCCCAGAACTACCAATTGGACAAATTCTGCACAAGGACTACCCACAAACCAGCTTGGAAAGTGGATGCGCTGTCCTTCAGCTGGAAAAAGCTATCAGTTTATGCCTTTCCCCCTCTGCCTCTCCTCTCCAAAGTACTACTAAAGATCAAACAGGACAAACCAAGGACGATACTGATTGCACCAGACTGACCACGCCAACACTGGTACCTCCTCTTGCACAGTGTGTCACTGCTGGCTCTATGGCACCTGCCTCTAATTATCTAATTTCTCTGTTACCATCCCTCAGTAAACAAGTGTTGGATGTAATTTTGGAGGCAAGGAGGCCTAGTACTAGAAAATCTTATGCTGAAAAATAGAAAAGATTCTATGCCTGGAACCAAACTCAAGGGATGGCCACAGCAGCACCCAATTTACCTCAGATTCTCCAATACTTAACTGAGATGCTTCACAAGGGCCTTTCTTTTTCCTCCATCAAAATTCACGCCTCAGCCATTTCAGCTCATTACAACACAGAACCACCCCTCTTCTCTCATCCACTGCTCAAGCAGTTCCCAAGAGGGGCAAAAACTTAAGACCACCCAGGAGAGCCCCAACTCCAGCCTGGGACCTTAACTTTGCATTGAAAAAAAATGACTCTTCCTCCTTTTGAGATGGCTGCAAGTGCAGAGTTGAAATTCCTTTCTTGGAAAACAGCCTTCCTTTTAGCAATCACTTCAGTAAAAAGGGTATCGAAATTATAGGCCCTTATGGCAGTGGAGCCTTTCATCATCTTTCATGCGGATAGAGTGTCCCTCAGGACCAATCCCTCCTTCATGCCCAAGGTGGTTTCCAGTGTGACTCTTAATCAGTCCGTTCATTTGCCATCCATCTTTTCTAACCCACAGAACAAAGGGGAATGCATACTGCACTCCTTAGATGTGCATAGACAACTTAGATTTTACTTGGACAGGACTAAACCTCAAAGGAAATCTGAACAACTGCTGGTGGTATTTGCTGCAGGAGCAGAGGGGAAGACTATTTCTAAGCAAACCATTTCTAAATGAATAGGCCATTGCATTCGTTTTTGCTATAAGCACCATGGAAAACCTATCCCACAGGGGATTAGACCCCATTCAACCAGGGCTGCATCTACCTGCACAGCCTTTCTCTGAGGTGTCCCTACCAGGGGCATCCTAGAAGCTGCTACCTGGAGTCCTGTACATACTTTCACCAAGCATTACCATTTGTCTATTTTCTCTAAATCCAGAGCTGGCTTTGCCACTGCAGTCTTGCAGGGCCTTATAGCTGGTCTTAATGCTAGCTAAATTCCTCCTCCCATCCTTAGCTTTGGGAATCTACCCAAATGTGATGACTGCAACAGTGCAACATGAAGAACATAGTACAGCTGTGTACACTTACCATAAATGTAGATGTTCAAGTGTATTCACTGTTGCAGTCCTGGTTACCCTCCCTCCAGCCCCCTGAAGCTTTTTGGTGTATTCATTTTTTTTTTGTTGGAGGTATACCATTGCATATATATATATATATATATATATATATATATATATATATATATATATATATGATGGAATGGTATACCTCCATATATATATATAAAATTGCTTCCCATTAGGGGGGGTACTTGACATCTGGGGCAAGAAAAACTGATGTAATGGTGTCGGCTGCATGCTTTATACCCCTGACTACCTGACGTCATGGAAGATGAGACAGCAACTGACGCAGGACCCAAGACTTTGATAATCAGACAGACTGAGGGCTACTAAAATAACCCAAATGTGATGACTGCAACAGTGAATACACTCTAACATCTACATTTATGGTAAGTATACACAACTGTACTTTCTGATGGTGTTTGTGTTGTGGATGTGCAAAAGGTGCATTAGAGCAGGATCCAGGGATACCTTGTTTTCTAGGCATAGATCGTCTATCATTCTTCTGTAAGAGAACAAGTGTAGAGATGGAGCTTTGAGGTGATCTGAATAGAACATTGTATTTATGCCTTGTATCCTTTTTCATGTGTCTGGTCAGGTACATACCAAAGGGCGCATTTTTCTCTATGATGGGCCTGATGAAGACCAAGTATAGGAGTACAGTGACTTCCCTGGACCTAGATGCCATGCCCTTACTTGTAAGTTGCACAACATGGAAGGATTTCACTACCTTGGACACATGTTGATGAAAAGCCATGTTACCGTCCACATGTGATCCCCGACTTGTGGGTCAACTTTTAGGGTGTTTTATCAATTATGTCATTTCCTGGGGCGGCCAGCTTCCAAAAAGGTGCTGTGATGCTTTTCCTGGCATTTAGTTTTAAGCCCTGGCCTTGGAACCAGCCATTGGTCTGTGTTAGACCCTCTTGTAAGATGCTTGCATCTTGGGGGATTTTGTGACTGCTCCATGTTTGCAATCATCTGCAAACTTGGTTAGCCAGAGGCCTTTGACATTGACTTTGACTTCTGAGAAGTAGAAGCCAAAGAGGAGTGGGCCCAGCACGGATTCCATTGGTGACCGACCTCTTTGTAGAGGTGATCTCACCATTCATAACTTCCTGGGTTCTGTCTGTGAACCAGCTGGCTATCCAATGTATTTTATAGGTGTTTATGCCTAATTCCATAAGTTTGCTAACAATGTCTGAGTGGGGTGTTGTATCAAATGTTATAGGTAGGTCAAGGTAGGCAATATTCACCATTTTGCCATCATCCATCATTTTGTTGACCTTCTCAAAGAAGTGCATCATGTTCAGTAGGCATGACCTTTCTTTGATAAAGCTAAACTGGGATGGATCCAGTGTCTGAAGGTCTCCTATATCTTTGTTGATCATTTCCATGATAATTCTTTCCATGGTTTTGCATACAAGACTTGTCAGACCAATGGGTGTGTTATTTACGGGATCTGTTGATGGTCCACTCTTATGAAGAGAGATAACCACTGCAATTTTCTATTCTCATGGCACAAAGCCTGCTTCAAGACTGTAGTTATGTAGTAATTCCAGTGGCTCTGGTACATCACATTTTAGACTATTCAGGTGACCTCCTGGGATATTACTGGGGCCCACTGAAATTGTGTTCTTGGCTTATTGAGTACAGCCAAGACATATTTATGTTTATTTTAGTTGGAGCAGTTATGTTTGAAGATATTTTCTCAGGGGTGGTTTCTGGGGTTGAGTCGAGGGTAACGTTGGAACTGAACTTGTCAGCTAGTGGATTTGGTATATCATCCAGCTCAGTGAATGTGGCACCATTAACCCCAGTTCAGCACAATGCTGTGTGCTGCCTTTGAGATTTCTGACATAGTTGAAGATGGCCTTATGGTTGTCTTTTGCCTGAGAGGTTATCTTGACCTTAGAACTGGCTTTGTTGGACTTAATTAGCCCTCTTAGTTGCTTGCTTAACTTGGAGAGAGTTCTTATCTTTATGGAAATTACACTTCCTGATTTTATCCATACTTTTTTCCCTTTTGTTGTATAACCTGTTTAATTTGGGATGCCTCCAGTATGATTTGTTTTTGGAGTTAGCTTTGGGCTTGCTTCTGATAGGTATTGTTGCCTCTGTGCATCCATTGACTTGGTTGTACAGAGTTTCTGTGAACAATTCTGTACAGGCTACTGTATTTGCTGTGTTTGGAGGGGCATTGATTTTAACAAACTGTTGCTTGATAAAAGGTAGTTTCTTTGGAATAGTTCCTAACTGTTACTCAGTTTTCTGAGGTTACAGAGATGATTTTGATTTTGAAGGAGGCAGTTTTATGGTCAGACCTTACCAGAGAGGATGTGATGTTGGGGGGGGGGGGGGTGCAGCATTCTGCTATATTTGTATGTGATCCAGTATGTTCGAACCTCTAGTGGGCCTCTGCACTAACTGGTCACAGGTGTTTGTCTTTACAAAGTCCAGGAATCTCTGTGCCTGCAGATTTGAGGTTTGTGTGATTCCCAATTTACAGAGGGGTAGTTAAAGCCCCCCCATGAGTAAAGTGTTAGGTTGGTTGTTGAGTTTCTCCAGTAGGTCTAGGTATGTTCTATGAATTTTTTGTGACTTAGACAGTGACCTATGGCTTGCTGACCTGCACATGGAGAAGCTTCAGCATGTCATCTTGTTTAACCATCCTAGAGGTTTTCTTGTTATTGATGTAAATTGAGACACTCCACCTTTAGACCCTGTCTGTGCAGCTACTTGTCTAAAAGTGTGGAAGGCACTGAAACCTTGCACTGTTGGGGTGCTTTCTGTGGCTTTAAATTCTGTCTCAGTAATTGCACAGATCCCTATATTCTTCAGGGTGAGGAGGGAGTTTTTTTTAGGTCCCTGGCATTGAACAATAACACCTTGAGTTTCAGTTAAATTGATTTTGTTATGTCAGTAAGTCTGACAATTTTGCATTGCTTAAAAGAGACTGTTGGGAAGGATAAATTTTAGACAGTATTGAAAGCCTTGAGGGGACAGGTGCAGATCATCCTTGGCAAAGCAACATGGTCTGCTAACCCTGTCTTCCATGCTGACAAATGTTGGATCCCCTTAGAATGACACCAGAAACTCAGCCAATTATTAAAATCAATCATCTTTTATTCATATTGTGACATCATCTATGGTGAAGATAATATGCTGCTCAATGCTAAGCTCATACCAACCTGGGACACAGAGAGATCTATAATGTCTTTTTGTATATAGTTTAGGGTGGTACTTTTCATTTCATTTAGACCTACACTGACTATGATGGAATCAAACTGGTATTGTAATGCAATGACTTGAGTGCATGTATAATTTGGGAGATCCCAGCTCCAGGTAGGCAACTAATTGCTATCTTCTCCTTATTCTGCCTGGTTAGAGGGGCATCAGTATATCTTACAGTGGAGTCCCCTATGACTAGAGTCCTGGTAAGTGTGTTTCATTGCCTTGTGGGCCTTGTATTTGGGGCTCCATTGAGTGTGGCTATATGCATGGTGTTAGGTATTGCTTTTGTAGTGTGCTTTTTTGGGGTTTGCTGAAGATCATCTTTGCCAATTAGCAGTCTAGGAGGTCTTTGTTTAGGAAGATTGCATTTAAATGCTTCAGCATTTGTTGTTCTATCTGTGTGTTGTGTGCTATATCTGGTGGGTGTTGTGTCTGTCGTATTGACAACCTGCCATGTGCTTGTATGCGAGAGTTTAACCTCCAGTGATGCTGTGTATGTACGCCGCTTGTATACTGTACCTGTTTTAAGAATTAAGTGATTTTCAGTAAACATGAAACAATTGCTACAGTGTCTCAGGATGCACACATGCACCAGGATGGCTGCAGAGAAGTTAGGAAATTGCATATCCATGTTGTCCTATCTTCTAATTTCTGAGCTACAATGATGTTGGATACAGGTGTTAATAGAAAGCTATTAAGGGTGTTTTTTTGGGAGGGGGATGGAGGCAGACTAGGCTGTAAAATACTAGAAATTTAATGTAAATTCCATTAAATGTGCAAACGAACTACTCTAAGCCTGTCAGTGCACAAGGCATTCGCTCTATACTTATTGCTCTACGGGGTACTGCTTTATGGGCAATTGTATAGGGAAAAATTGTTTCTAGATTTTTATGTCTGTACTGGGCACTGATGCAGTGAGCAGCTTCATGGAAACACTCCAAATCTGTACCAGCACTAAAATATCTAAAACTGACTACTGAGCCCTCTGGCCAATAAAACCATTACACCAAGACCTTTTTTGTGTGTTTTCCAACTCATATAGACCAGGCAATCACCTACTGCCACTAGATGAATAATCCCAGTCCTCCTAATGTAAAGACACAATTAGAGTGTCCCAAGTGCAATGCTACCACAAACAACTTAAACAAACTTAAGGAAAGGCACAAGCAGAGGCAATAAGTAATTCAAAATATGGACAGCAGTATATTTTAAACAGCTTATAAAAGTGTGGTTATTCAATTAAAGTAGTTTCCTTTGGCTGGATGGTATCGGATACAAGACAAACACTTATGAGGAGGCACATGTGAGGATGTCCAACATTGCTGAGCTCTGTGGAAATGAGCCAAGAGCCACTCAATTGTGCTAATTTAAACAGGCACTAAAAACAGAGTAAGCTGCCTAGTAAACCCTCTGGCTAATAAAAGTACTACACTAAGGGTTCTCTAGTGTGTTTCTCAACTTGTATAGACAGGACTACCATGCACTGCCACTAGATGGAAAATCCTCAGTCCTCTTGATGTAAAATATGGAAGAGAGTTCACTAGAGAATAAAAATATACAACTCTGTCCAACAACTAGCTAGATAATTAATTCAAAACAAGTAAATCAGCAAAATGGACAACGAGAGGCAAATGTACTTTTATTTCAAAATAAGCACAAGGAAAGGCAAATAATTCAAGACAGCAGCAGTGCATTAGGAAAGGAACTTTCAAAGCTCAGTTTACAGTAAGGGTGGGCAGATTAAAATCACCAGGTTTATGGACTTCCAAGATGGCTGCACACTGATCAACAGCTTAACTTCAGCTCTCCCAGGTTAAAAAAAGAAACTGAGAAATGACAACTAGTAATTCTGACAGGTTTAGTAAAATTCAATTACTGGCTGGTAAGTACACTGCCTCGATGCCAGCAAAGAAGAAACTTAGAGACCCTGAAAGAATATACACAAGAAAAGGTTAAGAGAAAAGGCTGACTGGGAAGAATTTTGCAGCTGTTCAGCAAAAAGCATTTCATGCTCCAGCTTTGGTACAAGACATGGCTTTTGAGGAAAATATAAATCAAATGTGCTCGGAAGTGATTAAAATAATTTAGACACTGAAGGCGAATATCAACTCAAATAACAAAAGGCTGGGAAAAAATGAAAGAAGCTTTAAACAACTATTCAGATGAACTGATAAAACAGCAAAAATCAGAGGTCGAAATGAAAAGGCTAGCTGAGTATGAGACTGCTCAAGATGACCTGTTTTGAGTTAGAGGACAGATCACACAGAGAAAACCTTAGATTTTCTGCTGTAGCTGGGAAACCGGAAAACAGACTGTATTAATTTTATGAAAGTACAAATGAGCAGTCAGACTGCTATTCCACAGCATGATTTGTTAATTGAAAGGACAGTCATGTGTATGCTCCAAACTTGGCCATGAGAAAGCAGCCAACACTTGTATTAGACCAGATGCAATCATGCCAGCAGAAAGAGTTGATCCTGACAAAACTGTGACAGAAGGGCAAAATATTAAAAATTGGAATCCGTGTTTGTGTAAAATGACTATTCATTGTACACCTGGCAGAAGATAGAAGCAAATTCCCAGCAATCAGGAAATGTTGAGAGTCCAGTGTGAGATTGAAGCTGCTGTATCCAGCTGTCTTCAGAATATTTTTTTCTGTTGGATCAAAGTCATTTTTTGATGCAGAGCAGACTAAGGGGGAGTCTAAAAATTTGTCCAACAAAAAGCTTGACATCAGGAGGAAGAAGAACCTGCTTCTCATCCTTCAGATAAAGCCCATAGAGACACTTGACCAGTGAAACCTTTTCCAATGTTTGAAAAGAAAATGCTTGAGAGACAGACAAATGCACAGGAGTTGACTAAAACAATCTGGAGTAACTTGGACTTGAACCAGAGTCTGGGGTTTGGGAGATGGAGATGAATGGGAGAACAATTAAAAAAGCTGAAATATATAAAAAGTAAGTATGGTAATTTCTTATCTTAATAGCTGCACTATCCATATAATTTTGGAATGTGAATAGCCTCACAGGTATAGAGAAAAAGGTACTAGTATTTAATTATTTTAAGAAATGCAGAGAGCAAATAGCAAAGTGACCATGTGAGTTTGATAAAGAAAGGATTTCAGGATAGATATTCAGCAGAACATCAGGGACAAAGGAATTGCTAATTGGTAGAGGAAGGTCCAATAGTGATAGAGGAAAAAGAAGATAATGGTAGATTTGTGGTCGTAAGGTAACACTAGCAAGGTAGGACGACTACACTGACATGTATTTATATTCCACCTAAAATGGCTAAAATTGAGATTAAGAACATTTGGGAAGAAATAATCAACTTTCAGCAGGAAATGTTACTCATAGTTGAGGACAGGGACCTGATTTGCAACAGTAGGGATGCATATGGTAGATCTAGACGTGAAAATATAACAAAACAGGGAATATTTCTGAAGGAATTTATGAAGATATTTGGTATGGAAGATGTGAATTCAGTTGCAGGAACTCTTGAGAGAATTCATCTATTACTCAGCAAGGTACAATAAGTGAGCTAGAGTAGACAGAATGTATATTTCGCAAAAACATGTGAATTTAATTGAAAGTTTAAGCACCCATCCAATAACAATTTCAGAAGATGGTCCAGTAACAACTAAGATAAAATTGCAGGGTAATGAAATAAAAATAAGACACTGATGCTTCCACACCTGCCTTTTAAAATGATTAGAATTTAAGGAATGGGTAGTGTAAATTACTTGAGAGTTATTAGGGAAGATAGAAATTTCTTCAGACATTATAGCTAGTGAGTGGGATAAAATGAAAGTGGAGCTTATAAACAGGGTAAAAGTAAAAGAAAAATATATGGTTAAGAAGTAACAAGAAGTATTTAGAAGGGCTGACAAAGGTTAAAATATTGCAGAAAAAGGGAAATATCACAGAACAATAAAAGGCACAACTGCAGAGTGCTAAAGAGAAAATAAGGGCATATCTGCATAATATGCATGAGTTTAGAAAGATAGCTGTTAATCAACTGCATTTTTTATAATAACTCCATACCACAAAAAATATTAGCATAAAAGCTTAGACAACAGAAAGTAGAAAGGGTTGTTGCCAAACTTAGGGAGCCTATAATAAGAAACATAACTAGATATCCTGTAGAGGTATTGGATATATTTTGGCAATTTTATGAAAATTTGTACAATGCAGGGAAATGTGGAAATCAAGAAATACCACCAATGGAAATTCTTATGGAAGACTTATTTATGCCAAGGTTAGTGGTAGAGGCACAACAATTAAGAGATAAGATTGGAGGAGATAAGATAAACCAATGACATATAATCAGTCTGCAGGAAGGTCACCAGTATTCCTGTAGAATAGAAGTCTGGCGTTAGGAGGAAGCCAAATGATAAAAATATGGAAAGTTTTGTTTAACAGTATTTTAAAAGGAGGCGAAGCACTAACATACTGGAAGAAAGCTCTGGTGGCTGTAATACCTAAAGAAAATAGAGATCCATCAAGCCCAGCTTCATAGAGGCCCATTTTAATTTTAAACGATTATAAAGTGTGCATGTCCATAATAGCTAAAAGAATGGCAAAGATGTTGTCTAAATTGATACATATAGATCAGCTTGGTTTAGTGGAAGGGAAACATTTGACAACATTAATTGAACAATGATGATTCAGAGGGTAGCAGATTGTAAGAAAATACCAGAGCTGTTGGGTCTCAATGCAGAAAAAGCATTAGACAGTGCAAGGTGAGACTTTGAGTAGGGCAATTGAAACATTTACAAGAATAAGGTTAAGTAGGAGGCTATATGAGGGATTGGAGGCAAAAATTAAAGTGAGAAGGTTTTTCTCTGATAAGTTGCGTCAGAAGAGAGGAACCAGGCAAAGGTGTCCTCTTTCCCTTTGCTATTTGTATTCTAGTTAGGGCCATTGGTAAAAAAATAAGGGACTCAGAAATTCAAATTTTTAATTGGTATGGTAATCAAGAAAAGTTGGCTTCTTGCAAATGATATTATTTTGTCCTTGATAAAACTAGAAAGGGACATCTGTGTTGTGAAACATTTTAAGACAGCTTCAAGTCTTTCAGGATATAAAATGAATGAAGATAAAACAAAGGCTGTAGTTGTAAACTATGTACCCACTCATGACTTGGTTCATCAATACCCGTCTTTATTGGAACATGATAAAATGAAGTATTTAAGAGCATGGATTAAAAAGGATTCTGTTATGGCAGCTAAGGGTGTGCAGGAAGAGACTGAACAAATGATAATGCAAAAAGTGAGAATCTAGAAGGTCATCTTTGTGGCTATAGATATCAAGATACAAGCAGTGAAAATGTTTTCAGTCCTATTACATTTACATATAAAACAGGAATATTTTTATCAACCAGAGGAGGTATTGTGCACAGTAATTTATAAAGGATTTAAGTATTTTACCTGGGAGGGGAAAAATGCAAGTTGCATACATTGATCCTTCCCATAGAACAAGGTGGTTTAGGATTACTTGATTTGAAGAGATATTTTGGGGCTACACAGTTAAGGCTCATATACTTAACACAAGCAGAACTTTGGATGCAGATCCTTAAAGAGAATAACAGCAGCCATACTTTATTCATAAAGTAGTAGAAATTATTCTAAGAACTATGCCAACAGAAGAATAGGGAAAGGAAATTGTCAATAGGAATGACTGAAATTTAGGGGTACAGAGAATAGGCAAGAGGAGGCTGGAATTTAGAAGAGAAAACTGGCAAAAGAACCAGTATATTGGGGGCAAATAACTAGAGAGGAAAAGGTAATAGAATAGGAAGAGGCCAAGGAGAGATTTCCATGGAAGGCTTGAGACTGCCTTCCCTATCAGGAACTGATATCTGAGTATAGGAAAAGAGAAAGGGATAGGGAAATCCTAAATGAAAGACGTGATCTGGTCTAGTTTTTAGCTGAATCTAGAACAGAAGCCCCTGTTAAACACAAATTAGTAGCACATATAAAATATTGCACGATAATTATAAGAATCAATCAGAGAAAGTTAGAAAAGATTAAGAAGAGAAGTTGGATAAGCAATTCACAGGGAAACAATGGGAGAACATTTGTACAGCTGTCAAATATGCAACCAAATCTAAAAGATTTAGGATTTTTGCTTGGAAGTGTTTGCATAGATATTTTGTACCCCAGACAGACTCCACATTTCTTTTCCACATGTAGATGCCAAATGTTGGAGGTGAGAAGGGGGGAAGGTAACTGGAATCATATGTTTTGGAAGTGTAATTATTTGGCAGACTTTAAAAATTCTCTACAGATATTATTTCAGAAATACTGGGTGAGCAAATGGATGTAATGAAGGAAAGGATTTTTTTAGCTGGGATACAGGATTTGAATTGACTAGTCATAGTAAGGCCTTATTTAGTTCTGGTGGCCGCCAGAAAAGCAATTACTAGAAAATGGAAATCAGAGTCTAAACCGACTGTATTGAATATTTTAACAGAAATAAAAAAAAACTGGTAGTGGGATCTTTACAAAAGTGTATGAGCAAATTACATAGCAAAATGGAAACTGTGTAAATAATACATGCAGAATAATCTTTTAGAGGAGGAATGAGGTTTCAGGGAAGTCAGGAATTGATCAATTTATGTAATGATTGATGATAATTTTACAAAAGCATATTTGCGATGTAGGTTGTTTGCATCTGAGAACATGTTAATATGGTTTGTTTTTTTATATAAATGTATGTCTGCCTATGTCTTAACTGATAATTAAAAAAAATCACCAAGTTTGAAAATCAGAGCAAGGATTGGGAGGATGGATGGGAAAAAAATCACCAACAGGAAGTCAAACAGTGCTTGTAGGTTTTGTAGGCTTTGAGTCTTATGTGAGACAATAAGGCCAGATATATACTCTGTGTATTTAAGTATCACTCACAAAACAGATTAACCAATGAAAAAAGTATGTGAAATATGAAGCCTAGACACACAAGTGTCTATCTGCCACATAGAACAAAAACACCAGCCCAAATAGATTTCTCAAAACAAAACAGTAAAATGGAACAGATAATACAGAAAACAGCTCTTTCAGTTTAAGCAACTACACTCAGACAAAAAGAGATAGGGTTACTTTCCTTACTTCTTTGTTTCATATCACCTGCAGGTGGTCAAGCAGTGCTTGTAGTTTTTGTAGGCCTTGAGTTTTATCAGAGAAGACAATGTCACAGGAATATTCTGTATGTTTAAGTATCATTCAGGAAGCACATTAACCAATGGGGAAAAAACATGAAATGTGAAGTGTGAATATTTAAGTGTCTATCTGTACCAAGGAATATGAGCATGTACTCTGTACTTTCCAAACCCTTGCCACTCTCCAGGAGTTTGCCAAATACATGTTGATAGATGCAGCACATCTCAGGCTTCAAGGGTTACCTGTGTTTCTCTACCTAGTTGACTGTGTCACAGCTGCCAACAGAGAGGAATCTCTGACCTTAACAAGAGACTACTCCATTTCTGTTGGTCCTTTCATATTGACATACATTTCAAAAAAGTTAAAACTCACAGCCTCCTCCATCTTTAGTCTTTACAGGATTCCATCTAGAACAACTCCAACTTTACCTCCTCTCTCCATCAGTCTTTCCTCAGGAAATACCATAAAATATAATTCCCCCATGCTGTTACTAGGGAACAGGTCCTTAATGTTCTCTCTAAGGCCAAGAACACTGCAGTAGTGGGCCCAGGCAATACTACAGAATGCCTTCTAAATAGCATGAAACATGATCTATCAGGCCCTCTGAAATTTCTGTTTAACTGTAGCCTCCAAACAGGCTTTGTGCCTCATGAATGGTGAACAGCAACAGTCATTCCTCTGTACAAAGGTGGGCCATCTACAGACCCTGGAAACCAGAGACCCGTAAGTCTCACTAGTCTCATATGCTAAGCCATGGAAAGAATTGTTATGGAAATGATCAATAATGACATAGGAAACCTCCAGACACTGGAGCCAACCCAATCTGGTTTTATCAAGGGCTAGTCATGCCTACACAACCTGATGGATATCTTTAAGAAGATCACTAAAGCAATGGATGAAGGCAAAATTTCACACTGCCTACCTTGACCTGGCCAAGGAATTTCACACAATCCGGCATTGTTGACAAACTTAAGAGGTCAAGTACAAACCCTTATGTAACCTAGTGGATATCCAGCTGGCTTACTGACAGGACCCAGGAAGTTAGATTTGGGAGTCCCCCTCTATAAAGAGGCCAGTCACAAGTGGACTCCTTCAGGGATTGGTCCCGGGACTGCTTCTTTTTGGCATTTACTTCTCTGAAGTCAAGGCTAACATCAGTAGTCTCTGACTGACTAAATTTGCAGATGATTGCAAATTAGGAGCTGTCATAGAATCACCCACCAACACAAATGTTCGCCAGGAAGAGATGACACAGACAAAATGGGTGCCAGAGCCATGGACTAAAGCTAAATGCCAAGAAATGCATAATAGTATACTTTGGGAAATCATCCACCCCAGGTAACTATCATATTGATAACATACCCCTAGGGGTTGACCCAGTAGTCAGGGACTTGAAGAGACAAATGGACCGTAATCTAGCCTTTGACCATCGTGTGTCTACAGTAGTGAGGAAATCATTCTGTGTTGTGCAACTTATAAACAAAGGTATGGCATATAGGACCAATGAAGTCATTGTTCCACTGTATTTGGGATTCCTAAGGCATATTATTGAGTACAATGCTCCCTTTGGCATGTACCTAACCAGTCATATCAAGCAACTGGAATGTCCACAGAGGTTCTTCACTTAAAGAATACTAAGTAACATGTCCTATGCAGATCACCTCAAGGTTCTATCCCTGTATTCTGTCTCCTATAGCCCATTGGGAGGAGATCTATGCCTGGCATACAAAGCATTGTCAGACCCCACTCTGTTGGAGCACCTGCACATCCATAAAGCAAACGGCACCAAAATTACCTGTTCTAAAAACTTAAGTCTTGTATGTGATGTAAATAGGACCTGCTAGAGAGACAGATATGTATCCCAGAGACTACCCATTCTCTTCAACAGACTCCCCATCCATGTGAAGTAGAGTTCCTTCCTAACCTAATTCAAGTGTAACTTGGACAATTGGATGGGGAGCAGGAAATTCATCCCTTGCTTGGCACCTATCTCTCTAATGGACCCCAGCAGCCTGAAAATGGTTCATCTCCCAGGCCCTGCTTGTAAATGTTTAACCTCCCAAGCCCCTGCTTACACTTTAGTACCAGACCTAGTCAGATATTTGGGATGCATGGTTAGGTTAAACAGGCCTTTGTGGTTGTTAGCCTGGTAAACTCCTATGAACTCAAATTGAAAAGCTTCCTGGATTGAGATTGGTCAATCTGTGGGTGCAGATACAGGAGGGCCTCAAAACTGATATCATATGTTTGGCACTCTAGCAGCCTCTGTTTTGATTGCTCTACATGTCTGGTATTTTTTTTGTACTACAATAAACCAAATCTGTTGAGCGATCTTAGGCTGCTCAGTCTCTTCACCCCATAAGACTGTACTCAGTGTATTGCAGACATCTGAAATGGTGACTTCAGTTTATGCTAGTCCAAGAAGGGTGCCCATTTGTTTTTCCATTACCATTGGCCACAGATTCCATGGACACCTGCTGTTTGAGGTGGCAGCATTACGATGGGGGGGGATTAGTCCAAGCAACGTGGACCCAGTCCGAGGCTTATGTTTGCATCGATGTTCTGCCAATGAGGTCAGTGCAGTGTTGTAGGCACTGCAGAACATCCTCCCCAAGGGTGTGATCTCCATTCACATAGACAGTAGTTCAGTGGTATGGAACATCAACAAACAAGGAGGAAAACACTTTACCCACTCTGCCAAGAGGCCATGGGGTTGTGGAAATGGATGATGTCTTCACAGAGCTTTCTAACTGCATTGCACATTCCACGTCAAACCAGTCTTCTAGCGGACAGGCTCTGTCACTGCATTCTTCTGCTTCATGAGTAGTCTCTCAAACCAGCAGTGGCAAGCAAATATCAGACCTTGCTGTAATCTGTTTGCCTTTCCACAGAATATGAAGTACAACAGCTATTTTGCCATTATCCTACCACAGTGACTGTCAATGGGGAACACTCTGGTCCATCTTTGACTACCTGGACTTGTGTATACCTTTCCTCCCCTTCTTCTCCTGACAAAGTTCCTACATAACTTATTCCTTATGCAAAGCAATAGTCATTCTAATTGTCCCTTTTTGGTAAAGGCAAATATGGGCTCCTATGCTTTGGCCTCATCTAACCCATCCACTATACTTTCTGGTTCTATAACTGGATCTTTTATTTCACCCATCCAGCAAGCCTTATTCAGATATCAAGTCCTTCAAGCTGACTGTAAAGTTTCTGTAATTCCAGTGATGGCCAATGACCTTGCTTTGCTTTCAAAAGTAGTATAGGTTTTAACTACATCTCAAAAGCAATCTAATGTTAAACTGTACTGTAGTAAATGGAAAAGGATTTCTTTGTTGGCTGTTACTGGTTTGGATTTCTTCTAAGTTCCAGGACCTTCTATCTTGCAACTCTTGACAGGTCTTTTTGATTCTGGAGCTAGTTATTCAACCATCTAGCAGCAATTTTGAACTGTCACCCTGTACTACAGTCTAGCTGTTTAGCCTCTCTCAAGTTTTATAAGGCCTTTTTGAGGGAAACATTTCTCTTGAGACCACCTGTTAAATCACTACACCACCACTGGACCTCACAATGATACCTCAAGCTCTGACACAACCACCTTTTGAGCCTGCTTCCAATACCTTTTTAAAGTACTTTAAAGAACTTTATTGTTAGCTGCAATTACTTCTGCAAAAAGGATTTCTGAATTGTAGGCTTTATCTTGCAAGCAACCTTACTTGATTTTCCATAAAGATAGAATTTCCCCAGAGGCCAAATCCCTCCTTTGTTGCTAAGGTAGCCGCAGAGACAGCCTTCAACCAATCTATTTGCCCCTTTTTTCTCCAATCATATCAGCAAAGAAGATTACCAGCTACATATTTTGTAAGGGAAAAGGAGAGGAGACACCTCAACTGAGAGTCTCCACCAAACAAAGTCCATACAAAACAGTGACCAGGTTTTCATATCCTTTTCAAAAGACAAATAGAAGCCAACGTTTTCAAGGTTACATTATCTAGATGGCTATCAGATTGCATATTCAGTCTTTCCAAAGGTTTGACTTTACTAAGTCCAAAGGTAATTTTTCTTGAGCTATTTCAGTCTCTACAACCTTATTAAAACACTCAGTAAAAACGTGTGTGTGCCTCTAGTACACATCCTGCTCATCTGATTAAATTTTTTCCATATGGGGAATGTTTACAGCTAGAACTGTATGTTCAGATGACACGAATTTAAGAACATAGCATGGGAAATGGTGCAGGGAATTTTGGGATGCAGTTATTCAGGTGAGCAGTTAGCTTCATCCTGTAACAGGTAAGAATGGAATGAAAATAGTGGGCTGACGTGAGTTTAGAAGGGAGACGATCAAATGTTGGTCTCAAAAGCAGGAAGTGTATTTTGTTACTGGGCATGTCCTTTTGTAAGAGGATTTTCTAGGATTCTAAAAAAATAACTAGCATCTTTAAGTCTATAATCACAACAGCGGCTTCCTGAAGCTTAAAAACACTAAAAGCCAACAAAACTCCACTTGTTGAGCTGGTTCGAAAAAAAATATCTGGCCCAAGTATAAAGATAACACTTTATTCAGATAGGTTAAGCGCTTTCGTCTCTGCTAATCAGGGACTTCATCAAAACAATAGAAACTTTTAAATTCCTTCTTTTATACCCTAAGTAAACATCACATGACTACTCACTCCCAGCAATAAAAACCTTGATATCTCACTGTTGTTCACTTCATGGATAATAAAAACATTCTTTCACACCAAACATAAAATGACATATTTCTAAACCAGCTTAAACTAGGTAAGGATATGTTTTTAAATAATAGTAAAATATCATCATTCATGTAAAACACAGAAGACAAATAATTAATAAACATAACAAATATAGGAGGTTTTTGTAAAGATTTAAACTTACCAACTACTTAAATACGCAATTCAGTATCTAAATCTATGAAAATACTTTTTGTCTTTGAACTAGCACAAGATTCTAATTACTCTTAGC
The DNA here is from genome assembly GCF_019279795.1 of Protopterus annectens. NCBI lineage: Eukaryota > Metazoa > Chordata > Ceratodontiformes > Protopteridae > Protopterus > Protopterus annectens. Next base: position 410,203,266 of record NC_056736.1, on the reverse strand, counting down.
ACAGGAAGCAGGAAAAAAGATGTCTAAAAATAATAATAATCATGAATATGAGAGATGGATACCAATATTTAAATCTACCAACTTCATAAACTCATTTAACTTGGGAAATGTGGCCGCATTTAATCTAAGCTGCTAGTAAAAATCCTTTAAGGCCAAATCATTTTTCCCAAACCCTCCTCTGGAGTTCTTTTTAACTATTTCAATAATTCCAAAACAAAATTTTCTGAATGAATGACAATTAACACTGTGCTTGTAGAGGACATTGTTAGAATTCTTATGTTGGATCGTGTACATATGTTCATACATACGTTTTCAGAAACATCTTTCTGTTTTCCCTATATAATACTGTAAACATCCTACACATACAGCAATGTACACTAAACCCCTACTACCACAGTTACCATTAACAAGTTTAACCGATTGTGGGGTTTGACCAACAATCACCTCAGAGCCTTCCAAAATGTAAGTACAATACTTCCATGCTCTACATTTCTGTGTTTTCTTACCATTATTATGTTGGAGTATAGGATGTTCTAACCAAAACTTTAAATTGTGCGCTGTCCTATATACAAAATAAGGTTTCTTACCTACCATGTTCAGTAACTCTGAGTTAGTTTTAAACACAACCCAGTTTTTTAACTAAAATATTCCTTACCATGTTACTGAACTCTCCATAGTGTAAAACCGCAGAATTTGCAAATGTAGACTATCTGTATGTATTTAAACACTGTCCACAGGATTCATTACTACCCAAGAGCGGTTTGTATGTGGAACCCCATTCTTCCAAACCACTCTCACTACAATCTATAACCAATCCTAAAGGGTACCCTCTTCCACCAAACATCTTGAAAAGAAGTGAGAGTTCTACTTTAAAATCATTGAGGATAGAACACATCCTAGCTGCTCTGACATCCAATCACTCTTGGGTAGTAACAAGTCCTGTGGACAGCGTTTAAGCATGTACACAGTGTCTACATTAGCAAATTCTATGGTTTTACACTACGGAGAGTTCAGTAACATGGTAAGGAATTCTGGGTTATGTCAGAGTCATTGTTATTTAATAAGTTAATTCTGTTCTTTTCCCTCAGCTGAATGACCTTTTTGCTTCATTGGTATGAAACTCTACTCTTTTCACTTCCTCCTTGGAGATGGTTCCAGCTGGTGCATTCTCAATGTCATCAGGGTCTGAGAGAGCATTCAGGTACTTCAAGAGGATCATCACCCATCCATAGATGCGGGAAGGTGATGTTGCCTTGGTTTTGATCCCACAATCAAGCACTGGTCCTGTTGAATCATTGAGCCCAAATCTTTGGACCCAAGTACAAACCAGTTCTGAGTGATTCAGACCTGTCCTTCATTAAGGCTCCAAGAACACTTCTGGACTCATGGGTGACTCTCCCCATAAGGTTCCCAAGAAGTGTCAGTTAAAAAAAAAGAGGCATATTGATTCCCTGATGGAGTAACTTACAACAGGCACTGATATCAGTGAAGGGACAGGCTCCCCCTCTAATTCCCCCATGGACTCCAACTTTGAAAAGATCTTGAAAATTATGCATCAGAAGGAACTTGGCAAACCAACCTCCCTCTCCCCCCTTCGCTGGATGAAGACATATTGTTTGAGGCCTTCAGAGTTGTCCCCTCTACTTCTGTCAAGTATCTTGCATTGACTGCCTCAATGATCTGGTGGCAAAGAGAGTATGGCAGGAAACTTGTATAGTAGAACTTATTCCCCACAAAGCAGAACAGATTTTGACACTCCCAAGGACTAACCATATTGGATCAAGGACCCTCCGATTAATTCTATTGTAGTTGATGTGTTCAATAAGAAGGAACTGTCAGAGGAGAGGGAGTATAGGATGATGGGCCATTTTGGAAAGTTGGCTCACATCTTGGAAACTTTTTCTATAATGGCATTAAATTATATTTCACGCATGATTAGGTTCCAGTGGGATCTAGTGGAACAGTCCTTAGATTCCCTCAGGGGACATCTCACACTTGTCACCAGAAAACAGATTAAGGCTCATCTATCAACTATGTTGTCCATTGTAAATTTGTCCATGAGGCTGCTTTACAAGACAGCAAATGGAGCAGCCAGGGCAGCAGGCCTTGCACAGCCAGAGTGCTTTCAGTGCCTTTGAACCATGTCTCAGTGACTGCACAGACGTCAGTATCTTCCAAAGTGAGGAATGCTTCCAGGGAGTGCAGTTTCTTGTTCAGAATCCTAGCATTAAGCAGCAGTACCTTGGGTTTATCTAGTGAGTATTTTGTTATGTTGGGAGGTTGGCTATTTTGACACTGCCTTAAAAAGGCACAATAGGAGTGGCTAATGCCTTTGCCAATATCCAAACTCTAGAGGAGACGGGTGCAGACCATTTCTGGCAAAGCAGCATGGCCTGTTGACCATGTCTTCCCAGGCTGACCGATATTGGATGCCCTGAGGCTGCCATCAGAAGCTAAGCCAACTGTTAGTCAAATCAGTTTTTGTTTGTATTGTGGCATTATCCTTGGAGAGATTAGAATGCTGCTTAAGGCTAGGCTTATGCCTGCTGTCTGCCTATGACACACAGTCTGAGAGCTCAGTCATGTCTCTCTTCATATAGTCCAGTGAGGTACATACCAAGTCATTCACCCCCACATGGACTAAAATGAAGTCATACCGGTACTTGTGGTTCAGTAACTTGAGTGCTTGAGTGACTTTATGGATCCTGGTGCCTGACAGCTAACCATAAACTGCTTCTTATCCAGCCTGGTGAGGGGAGCTTCTGCATGTCTCACAATGGAGACACCTGCGTATGACCAATTCATTAGGTTCTATGGTGTTGCACTTCATTGGCTAATTTGTTGAAACACTGGTGTGGGTGTTGCCTCCAGTTTCATAGTATAACTACATCTCTCAGATAAAGTATTTGTTTCAGGAGTAAGTGGTTGTCAGTATACATGAGACAATTGCCACATTGCCCATGTCTATTATGCTGGCCAGAGAAATTATGGTAAACTGACCATTCATGATTGCAGGCTCTTACTGTATGTTTTATTAGAGAAGGGAATGGGTTAAATTGACATGACTCTGCTGGTAGTGCCAAGACTTTAAGAGGGACGTATACTTTTTGTATGCTAAGGGTGATTAATAAGGCAATGCAGGTCAGTGTGCAACTGAGTTGCTCTGAGCTTGGAAGGGTTTCACGTACAGCTGTTTATGGGAAATAAACTGAGCTTCTAGGGTTTTGCATCTGTACAGGGCACTGCTAACCACCATTGTTTGAGGAGCAGCACCACAAAAATGAGAATCTGAAAGCAATATCACTAATTTGTTAAATTCAGTCACTTTACACTCTTAAAGTGGGTATCAACAATAACTCTAAATGTTATCACAAAGGTTAAGGCTATAAATTTTAGTTCTTCTGGTATAGGGTTTGATTCCTTCAGTTCTCATTTGTGTAATGTATGATCTTAAGCAAGTCACTTAACTAGATATTGCATTCAGGTTACTTCTAAAAAGAGACTGTGCTCAATGTGTCTACCTGGTCCACAAGTAGGTGTTATTAGGGCACAACAAAAGTGATATGCTCATTGTAATATATTAGTTAAAATGTATTATTATTTAATTATTATTGCCTAAAACAAGCTGCAAAGGATATTTAACAAAATTCAAAATACTGTAGACCAGGCTTTAATGGGTAAAATAACATAAATTATAAAACATATAAAATACTAACAAAATGTACCAAATTTGGTTTAAAAGCAAGAAAATGCAAAATATATATAATTTTAATACATTTAACTATTTAAAAATGTAGGTTTCAAACTGATTTGTAAAAGTAAACAACTGAGAGATAAATACAAAATGACTGTCAAATACAACAAAAATGAATGGATGTCAAGTTCTGACCTTTGTGACATGATGTCATATAAACAGGCATTTCTAGAGTTAGCACAAATAAAATTTATTTTTTCTCAGTAATAAAAATGAAAACAACATGTAAAATAAAATGCTACAAGTCATGCTAAACAACATTTAGTTGTAAATGTTCTGTATGCCAAGGAAGTTATTGGCTCACTATGTCATAGATAATCTGATTCCAGGTTAAAATATATATATATTTAAAGGCTCTTTATGTATAGTATTTATAATTCTAATCTTGCTATGCTTCAGGAGTAAAATGTTAATAAAATAATGCAAAATAGTTAATAATAATAATAATAATAATAACATATGTATATAAATTCATGGAGTGAGTGCTACCATTCAAGCAGTCAAGCCAAAAGATGTTTCCAAGCTAGTTTTATTTTTTCTCGCACCTCGTCTGTCCAACTAAGTCATTTCTCAGTATAAATTTAAAATAAAACAGTCAAATGGTCATCTAAAGTAACTTAGACTCAAATCTCGTATGCCAACTTTCTTAAGTAAATTAAAACTTACATTATTAATAAAAAATAAATAATAAAACAGTGGGAGGAAAAGGTACTAAAATACAAGTGTATCAGGATGGACTTTCTTTAAAATGCCATGTACATTCTGAAAGGCATCTGCAAAGCAACTGTATGTTGCAAGCTAAATAAAGGTCATAGTACTGCATTGTTATGAAACAAAGGAATATTATAAACATTGTTTGCCTGAGTAAAGCAGTAAAAAAACATAAATAATATGTCTGTAAAGTCTGACCTTATGTTGCTTACCACATGTTCCATAATGGATGCATTTTTGTGTGTGTGACTTCATGGATAAACTAAATAAAAAACAAAACTGTGATAAAAAAATATTCAACAATATAGCAGCATTGGCAAGTTCTAAATAATGATTGCATATTTGTACTGTCAATCAAAAATGTAATTTGTGAAGAAAACTGTAGTTTTGCCCTGTTAGTCTAGTTTAGTTTAAATGTGCTGCTATTCTATTAAATACAATAAATGATTTGCCTTAAATTACTTTGTGTTTCAGCAAATTTACTAAAAACAGTAATAAAAAAATTTCTTAACAGATCTATAGACTTAATTACAAGGAAGCCTTACCTTTGAGCAGATCAGTCAGAAGGCAAGGAGTGATAGCAACATTAGAAAAATATATATAATAATCACCCAAGACTAAGGAAAAAAAAAAGTCAGCCTCCTCTTAGATCGGTTAGCATTCAGTCCAACTTGGCATAGTGAATATAAAACAGCATGTATTTTACGGAGGTAGCTTTTCCAGTCCTCAGAAAATTACCACATAATTGAGGTAGGCTATTGCCTGTCTGGTATGGGGGTCTCAGTTTTATCCCTCAGCCTATGAAAGGCTTGCATGTACACTGTGAAGATGAAAAGATGAGTGCAGTGAAAATAATCCTATGCACAGGATTGTGATTAGATCTAAATATTTAAATGAAAAAAGTCATATAAAAGAAATAATATGCACTAGAAATAATCAGACTATCAAAGTTACAGATCTAAAAAATATCTTATGTTTTAAAAATCAATAACTCATCTACAAATGATAAAAGTATAGACAACTTTCTTGCTAATAATATTCAAAAGAAGCTATCCAAGCACAATATTAACAACATAGAAAACCCCTTTTCCTTTAAATAATTAAAGGAACAAATTAAAAGTCTTAAGACAAAAAAGGCACCAGGGCTAAGATGGTCTGATTCTGGAATTTTACAAACTCTTACCTGATAACATCTTAAAAATCTTAAAGTATTTCAAGAAGTTAAAACTACAGCAGACATCCCTCCCTCATGGAAATATTCTATCATCTCTCCCATCATAAAACCAAATATAGAGCCCAACCTTTGCATATCATACAGGCCAGTTTATTTGCTTAACATTGATTACAAAATATTCATGTCTACATTAGCATACAGATTAAATAATATTATTTCAATATTAATTCATGAAGACCAAACTGGGATTATCAAAAACAGAAAAGTACAAGACAATATAATTAGGTTACTGCCCTTAATAGACTTAGCAAATAAGAAAAAAAATGAGCTTTCTATTTTAAGCCTTGATATAATTTCTCCCCAAAGTTTACAGGATTAATTAAAAAAACTATATGAAAAGTCCATCTATGTAAAGATTGGATCTTATCTATCTACCTCATTCAAAATATTAAGAGACTAAACAGGGGTGCCTCCTCTCCCCATTACTCTTTGCCCTGGCTATTAAGCCTCTTGCAAATTATATTAGAAATAATGACAGCATTAAAGGATATAACGTGTCAGACAAATTATTCCCCAAGATACAACTGTTTGCCAATGACCTACTAATAACTTCCAACGCTACAGAGAATTCAGTAGATCACCTATTACATAATCTAGACTTCTTTGCAAACATCACTGATCTAAAATTCAATCATAACACAACTGGGGCACTTCTAGTGAATAAAAATGCTACTAATGAAACTTAAATAAAAAAAAAAGAGACATAAACTGGGAGGGCATGCATATTAAATATCTAGGTATAATTATTTAATCTAATTATAAAAAATCATTCACATCTAATTACCAACAACTTATAAACTCAATTACTCGTCTAACTGACAGTTGGAACAGACTCTTCTTCACATTTGAAGACATACTAACTTTAATCAAAGTGATACTTTACCGAAAATCTTATTCATTGGCCAAGCTCTAATAATTCTCCCACCTATCAAAATTAAACATAAAATTAATAACTTCTTACTCAACTCCCTTTGGTATCCAAAAAAAAAAACAAGGATTTCTCTTCTCTGGCACACACCACAAGCTGGGATATAGGGGCTATATGGTTTCCAAATATTGATTTTTATTTAAACTCTCTGCATTTATTAACATAGTGTTGCTTTGGAATAATACTTCTTGTACATCATATTGTAAATCAATACATGAAACCTTATTTCTTAATAGTAATAGGACATTGCTTGATCATATACTCAATTACATACAAACATCTTTATATGGATCTTAAAAATATACATTCAAAGTGAAAGGTCAAAACCTGTTCTTACATCCCTTACAAACCAAATATTGCTGTTGCTTAAGAAGCTTATGTTTTCTAATCAATCAATTAATAATTATCTTTCCTATTGCCTACACAAATCAATGTTTGATATATTTTGATACTCAGAAAATGTTAGAATTTAAGAAGGGTGACCTATTATATTGGAAACAATTTCTCTCAGCTAATAAAATAAGTTCTGCAGACTATTTGATCAGCAAATATAGTTTGCAAAATTGCAATTAGCTGGACATCCAAACTTGTAAGGATTTTATACATACTAAGCTCATATCCTCATCAGAGACATACAATAAGAGTAACTTAAAAATCTTGGATTTTATCTCAACAATTATTAATAGCTCACCCAAGAGCACTTTATACATATCTGTTAATTATAAAATTCTCAGAAATGATTTTAGCAAAACAGATGAAGTTAATAGACAAGTATGCTCAGAAAAAGATAAAAAAAAAAACCTTGTTTATAGTCGGTGAAGGACTCCACATCTTCCTTGTTCTGGCATGTATACACATGGAAATTTTTACATAGATATTTTTTCACCCCACATAGACTAGCAATAATGTACAAGAAAGATAAAATGAAATGCTGGAGATGTGGACACCCTTATGCTGACTGGATACATATGGTTGTTAATTGCAAAGTAATTTCCCCATTTTGGTTAGACTGTAAATGTCTTTGTAAAGCTCTATTGAATGATAACTGTACAATTTCTGACACCCTTATTCTTTTTCAATATTCCTGTTCCTGAAGTCATTCCTAAAAAAACAAGCATTTTTACTATAGTCTATTAGCAAGGAAAATTGTTACTAAACATTGGAAATCCCAATCTACTCCTGTCTTTAAAGTTGAGTGCATTCATCTTGTGAAATACGTTTGTAAGAATGGGTTTGGTACTATAAATGCAAGGCTAACAACACAACTTATCATTTAATTGCTTGAAAAAAATTTGTCTAATCTGACAGAGAAATATTAAGTGTTCTCCTATGTATGTTGCTTTAAAGCCACGGTGGTACAGCGGTAGCATTGTTGCCTCACAGCAAGAGGGTTCTCCTGTTCAATTCATGGCTGGAGCGCCTTCTGTGTGGAGTCTGCATGTCCTCCCCGCGGTCGAGTGGCCTCCGAAAGACATGCGTAAATGGGCGTGCCTTCGGTAAAGGTTGGGTGTCGGGCTGGCAACTCGGCACCATAAAAATCTACTGCCAATCATTAGCGAACCGGAGTTCCGTTGTGGCGACCCCTAACCGGGAAAAGCTGAAAAGACAAACAAACTACTATGTATATTGCTTTTTTAGTTGTTATGGACATTGTCTATAGTTTGCTTGGTTTTGGGGAAAAAAAGAAGCCATCTGGTTAGGAAATTGCCATTTTCCTTGTCTTTTAGGGCTAGTGGCATTTGCAAATATACTCTGACTCAGTCTAAAGTGGACTGAAGCCAAGCCTTGCCCAGGTTTCTGATCAATTTATCCAGCAGTGGCATAAATTATGAATTAAGTTTAAATATGTTTAATTTTCTGTAGTATTGTAAAAACCTTATAAACTCATCTGACGTGGGACAAACAAAATGGGACTATTCCACTCACTTTGGGATTCTTCTATGAACCCAGAGTTGAAGCATTTTATGTACCTCTCTGTTAACTGTTTAACACTGGGATGTAAATATCTTTAGCAATTTCAGATTTACTTTCTCACTAGCCATGGCTTCTGTGTTCTGCCAGGGTAAGCTGGTTCCTCCAGTCAACTCTGAAAAAGTAAGTCTGTTGCTCTAGTGGAATTTTTTGCTTAATAGTCTGGGTATTTATCAGTTCATAAGAAATAATTTTTATTGTAGAAATGCATATTGAACTAATCCATTAAAAATAACTTTGGAAATCTCAGCTAGCTAAAAGTAGTAAGATCCCTACTTTTTATCATCTTTATCAATGACCTCTACTCCTCTTCCCCACTTTCTACCATTGTCCAATGTGCTCATGACTCTACTATCATCTCCTGCTCAAATAACATCACTCACCTCCATACCCTCACCCAAAAGTACCATCATGCAGTTGAAAAATGGCTTACTTCCAACCAACTACTACTTAACACAAGAAAACCAAACTTCTCCTATTCCTTTCTACAACTCTCCAACATCACAAAGCCACCTTTACTGTCTCCTCCATCGACAACACAACCATCTCCACTGAACCTCAAACTAAACTTCTAGGTGTTCTTATAGACGACCAACTAAAGTTTAATCTCCTCACTCAGCATTGCATTAAAAATCACATCAAAAGCTGGGCCTGCTATATAGGTATAAAATATGCCTCATAAATGCTTCAAGACCCTCCTTTGCACAAACTTTCCTTCTTCCCATGTTTCTCTGTGCAGCCCCGATGCTCACAAATCTCCAATCCAATTGTCTGACCAAGCTTGAACTCACCTACTAGAAAACTGGAAGATTTGCCTTCAGCCAATCTTATCGTACCCGCCACTGCTTTGCTCTAAAAAAAAAAAAAAAAAAAAAAACCTACAGTGGCTGGAATCTCATCTCCAAATTCTACTTGCCCAGCTTCTCATGGCACACTCTATCCTTCCTGAACCCTCCTCATGCCCTATTGTCTTTACTCTAATTCAACCTTACACTGCTAACCGCACTCTCTGTACCTTTCAACAGCACTTATTGCAAGTCTGTAAGCCTAATAAAAATATTGGCAAACTCCTTTACAGTTAATCTGAAGCAAACACCTGGAATAAACTACGTTTAAGTGTCAGATCTATCACTAACTCTAAGTCCTTTAAAACAACCCTAAAGGAAAACCTCTATAAATCTTGGTCCTGCCTATGTAAGGATCCTACATAAGATAACCTCCATTCTTCTACAATCTTCTTCCTCTTTAAGCCATCTCAAGATATCTTCCCTCCTTACAGTTTTGCCACTTGTCTCTCTCACTTCTCTCTGCTGCTTCTTTATACTATGATAATTGTTTCTATGCTTCCTGATACTATGGTAACGGTTTTCTGTTTGTACTCTCAGTTTCCTAAACTGTTGTCTGGCCACTGGCCTTTTACATGGAGTTAACCCGCTGTATATATTATGTGCCACTAAATCTTCTGCTTCTCCTGTAGCTTCCACTAACGTATGATCTCTTATGATATTTTCCTGTATTGTTTTATTTACAAAACTGACTGTACTTATCATGATGTATATATGTATTGTACATTATTTTTGAATGTTATTTTTCTGCTTTCTCTGACATTTTTGGACTTTATACTATGCATGCTTAGTCTAGATACAGTCTGCTCATTTGTATATTTTTCCATGTTATTTGTGTTTTTTTATTGGAACTTCTTTCTGGCATCTGTGCCATTGCCCAGTCAGACTAAGCCTGGTCAACAAATGTCAACTAAAATAACTAAAAATAAATTGTGTGTGTGTGTGTGTGTGTGTGTGTGTGTGTGTGTGTGTGTGTGTGTGTGTGTGTGTGTGTGTGTGTGTGTGTGTGTGTGTGGATTCCCTTCACAAGCGCAAAGTTTCAAAAATTTGAACTGCAAAAGATAGAGACCATGAGATTAGAGTTTTTAAACTTCAAAATTTTTGAATGGAGATCGACGTACAGTGCAGAATGGGAAATGTACTGTTTTCCTCACTGCAGTACAATCTCAGAGGTGGTATCTTTATTTAGCAGGGGGGTCATTTGCAGTTTGAAGTTTTGAAACTTCAAACTTGTAAAGTAGAAAAGTAGATCCATATGTGTGTGTGTGTGTATATATATATGTATATATATATATGTATATATATATATATATATATATATATATATATATATATATGTGTGTGCGTTTATATATATGTATATATGTGTGTATATATATATATATATATATATATATATATATATATATGTATATATATATATATATATATATATATATATATATATATATATATATATATATATATATATAAAATGTGTACAAAAGTATATGTATATCTAGCAGTGGCTAGGAAAATAATAACTAGAAATTGGATTTCAGATACACCTCCTTCGTTCAATGAATTTAAAAATGTTATGAATATAATGTGTCATATGGAAATAAGCACAATTAGAATGAGAACAACTAGAAAAACATCACATTTTATTGTAAGGGATAATTTACAAAATTTGTTAAAAAAATTCTAATTTCAATAGCACAGTATTTTAGTTTAATTAATTGATCTGATTGTAGTGGATGTCTTTGTAAATACTTTAGTTGTTTTGTTGAATATTATAATAATACCTATTTTTAATTATTTGTATAAAATTGTTATGATATTTCTCTTATATGCTAAAACAATAAACTTGTTTTGAAAAAAAAAAGTGTATGTATATATAGACACCATATGTGTGAACTTGTAATAGTTCAAACACTGAAGTAAAAAAAAAAAAAAACAACAACAAAAAACAAAATTAAATGTCTGTTGCAAAGGGGCTACACCCCCCTGCACCCCCCACAAAACCCTTACTTAAATATACCAACTACAAGATTGCACTACATTGCGGAAAAGGGAAATTTTCCTATTCCTTACTGTAAGGAGATCTCCATTCAGTCCAATCGAACATTTACAAGTTCGAACATATGGTCTCGGCCATATGAGGTTCAAACTTGTTATATGTTCGATCTACTGAAGGGGACCCATATGTGTATATATATATATATATATAATGTAGGTCTACTTTAAAGGATCGAAATTTCACAACATCGAAACTCTGATCTGTGAAGACTAGATGATCAAAGTTGTGAAATATTGAACTTTGTAAATGGAGAATGGAAATCACCGTACAGTGCGAAATGAGAAATTTACCGTTCTCTTCATTGTAGTGTGATCTCGGAGTTGGTATATTTAAGTAGCAGGGGGTGTGGGAGGTGGCTTGACCCCCTGCAAAACCATGAAAGAAGATCAGTCGTCTGGTCTTTGATGATCAGATGTTCGATGTGAAATTTCGATCCTTTGAAGGAGACCCAGAAATATATGTGTGTGTGTGTGTGTGTGTGTGTGTGTGTGTGTGTGTGTGTGTGTAGACAGCGTGGGGGACATGACTTGCCTATCTCAATCACTCTTTAATGTAATACCAGCTTTTAAAAACTAGTATTGCCTTTGCAGTCAAACCTGAGGATTGTAGTGCTCAGTGTGTGGTCTGAACTGTAGCACCTGCTTGGTACATTTGTAGCAAACAGTTTGCAATAGTTAAGAAATCTGTAAAACATGGTTACTGAACCACTCACTGCAGCCAGGTATAAACTTTAGCAGCTGTTTGCTTCATTTGTAGCAAACACTTTGCTACAGTTTTAAAAAAGAAATGGTTTTAATAAAATATGTCAAAGTAGGGTTGGGGCAAGCCACAGAAATGGGACCTGTATGGCTCGGGCTGGAGGCGTGGGCTGTGTAGCTCTAACTGTAATAAACCAACCACTTACTCTTATTTTATTAATTTTTTTGTTTGTTTTTCATTTAAAGAGCTGAGTGGGTGGGTTGTTGGTTAATAGAACCAGCCCAGGGCACTGATTGAACCAGATAAGCTTTTGTTTTATTTGGACAGAACTAAATTTTCAGAAAATCTACCCAGCTTTTGATTTCTCTCTCTAATGCTCAAGTGGGTAAATCTGTTTCTAAAGTGACCTTAACCAGATGGTTTTCCGATTTGTATTTCCTTTGTTCATTCAGTGAAAGCCATTTCCTTACCTAGTAAGCCTAGATCCCATAATACATTTCCTTACCTATTAAGCCTAGATCCCATAATACCCGAACTGTTGGTATTGCAACTGTGTCCTTTACTCAGGCCTCTTTAGATGATATTTATGCAGGTGCTAATTGGTCTGACCATCATGCCTTTGTAAGTCATTACAAAGTAGAAATACAGCCAGATCCAGGTCTATCTCTGGCTCTACCATTTTGTGGAGAATGTTCTCTCCTGATGTCACTCTTGTTTTTTGCACTGGGGACTCTGTCCAACAGGTTGAGGTGGATGGAAAAGACACCATCAGTTAAAACATTACATAATTACCATAACATTAGATCATGTTGTCTTTTTGTTTGTCTCAGTCATTCCTCCCACTATTCCCTCTTCCAGATTCACATCTTTAATGAGTCATTTATCATGGATTGTATACAGACTGGACTTAAGCCAACCTTTTAAAACTATTTTGTGTAGTCCTTTTCCCTTCTTGCCTTAAGATTTCCTCTATCTTTACCTAGAACAGGGTAGGTCAAACTTGATCTGACGAGACTGAGAGAGGGCAGTGAATTATAGGAGAGGAGGCTGAGCTTCAAAGCTGAAGATTCTAAAGTGCCAGCCCCAGATCAGGTCAGATCCAGTAACCCACAGGTTGAGATGGGTGAAAGAAGACAACACAGTCCAGCATTATGGTAAATACATAACTTATTTAACCTTAACATTCTCTCCACTACTGAGCAGCTCTTTAAGAAATGGTTTTCTTTTGCCCTTTGTAACCCTAATCTGCATTTTAATGTGATAACCTTCCCTACAAGACACTGTTGGCTCTTGTACTTCGTGGGGGGGGGGGGGGGCTGATTATGACAGGTGCTTTGTTACATTGTTACACTAGCTCATTAGATTGCTATGCAGTCAATATGTTTTTTTTTCAGTATTCTGCCTGTGTTGTTTGAGTTCTACATTTTGTCAGATGTCTGCTTTCTCTTACGTATAAATTATCCAAAGCTTGCACAATGTTTGGAGGTTGTGAGTAGCAGTAACATCTGTATTCATTTTTTTATTTTTTCCTATATTTGTAATTCTAACTATTAAATATTTCAGATGTTTCCATGTGCTTGCCAATGAAGATCCTCACTGGACATCGAAAGTCTTTAAATCTGGTAGAAGCCCCACAACCACATGATGTGAAGGTGAGTTGTAGACCGCTTAGGTAAATATAAAATATTATGTGCTGTTTACGTTCATTTGCTAAGCAAAAATCTGGACGTTCTGTGAAAATCTGTACAGTTGAGAGGTATGACTGCTCTTTCACAGTTTCTTTAACTGCAACTTTTGTATCAGTGTCAGTTGCTTCTGCTTGACTCACTGTATGTTAAATGAACTCCAGCTACAAATTCTATATCTTCTGTGCCAATGAAGGGGGTTGGGAGGGTGGCCTAATGGTTAAGGTGTTTGCCTTACAAACACAAGGTGCAGGGTTTGAGTCTCAGAAGGGATAATTGGCTAGGCTTAAAATGGCTCTCAAGGGCAGTTAGCTTAGTACTAATCTATGAATCTATGAATCTATGGAAACAATCCACGTAGCTCTCAACCTCACATTTTCAAAATGTTGAACACTAATGCTCATAATGTGAAACTAATGGGACAAATGTAAAACACTTAACAGCTTATGGACAACTGTAGCTAGGAAGCTCAAAGCATGGTTAATATGTCACATTATGATGCATTGATTTCTTGTTGACTCACTTTCCTGAATCTCAAATGGAATACATGAATACACAAGTCATGAACTCTTTGCATGGCTATCTTGTCCATTGACGACTCCCATTCAGTAGTGTCTATTTGTCTGTAGTACACGTTGTCTCCAGTCTTGTATCCAGGGCCAGATCCAGTACTTAGGTGACCAAGGCAGCTGCCTAGGGCCTGGCTATAACACTAATTAAATTAAAAAAAAAAAATCCTACTTTTATTCTCATCTTGTTGCATCCCCTTGTGTGCATCTTACTGCTTTAGGATTTTTTCAGTGACTGTAAACAGACTCAGGCTCAAACCCTGTACCTTGGCTACAGGAAACAAGGTCCTTAATCTTCCACATCAACTAGCAGACCCTTTAATTATAGTATGACATTAAGAGTTAGTTCTGGGATTGTATTAACATTTCACATATATGCTAGTTTTCCCATTAATGCAGATTTAGCCAGATAATGTTTTTTCCCTGAATGCTAACCTAGACGTCCCCCACATAACACACATCCCTTTCATTTCTGTTATCAAACCCTCCCCTTGCATTATAACTAAATAGTTTTTCTCATTTTTCCCCTAGACACTTCATTTATTAAAAAAAATGCAAGCCCCCAGTTATCACCACATCACCCAAACTCTTAGTTTTATCTTTAGTCATGGGTTCATGGGTTCATAGGATGTTAGTAGGCTAATGGCCCTAGGGTCTTCAAAAACCTAGCCATGTTATACCCATGTTCCCTAATTGAACTTGATTAGATGGTCATTATTCGTAGAGCGAGTCTTTGATCAGCACTGACTGCCCCAGACCATGAGGGATATAAGTGTCACTCCAGCATGAATTTGTGGTCTCCCATCCAATTTTCCAGGTTGTGCTTGAGTAGGGTTATTGAGGAGCTCTGCTTCACGTGAATTGGAAGTTTATTCCAGAGGAGCGGCAAACTCTGGGAGAGATATCTGTCGCTCCATCAGGTTCTGTTAATGTCACAGACTAGATTGAGATTCCTGGAGCAAGTGACTCTTGTCCCATTTAATTTGTGGATGTACAGCATTTCCATTAGGGCAGGGTCAGAGCATGCTCTGTAGGTCAGGCACAAGTCGCCTCTCAGCAGCCTGGAAGATGCAGAGTACAGTAAGTGCAGTTACAGTACAGTGACAGGGTTTTTGGTCTTTCCTTGTATGTTATGTTTTGGAGGCCCTGAATTTTCTTTGTGAGAAACTCTCTGGTCTCTCCTGCTGCTGCAGGTATCTGTTGAGATGCATGCAAAAGGGAGCACTGTACTCTTGAGGGTCAAGTACAGAGGAGTTGTAACATTCTTAGTCTTGGATGCGATGCCCTTACTTGTGCAGTGTAGAAGGCTTTCCTTACCACTGTAGACACATGGTGATTGAAGTTTAGATTGCTATCAACCTGTGTTCACAAATCTCACACCACTGCATTTCAGCTTGGGGGGGGGGGGTGCTGTCAATATTGTAATTTGCAGGGACTTCCTCTCAAGGTCATTCCCAATTCCTTTAATCCATTCAACACTTTCATCTCTATTTTGCTCTTAGCAACTACAACTGTATCATCTGCACATGTCAAAGCTACTGGAATCACTACCTCCATTTGCAACACGTGTTTAGTATCTTTCATTTTATACGCTACTTCACTTGCTATCTTATTCGTTACTAATGCAAACAATATTGCACTCCTGGGATATCCTTGTCTCATAC
This sequence comes from Protopterus annectens, assembly GCF_019279795.1. Taxonomy (NCBI): domain Eukaryota; kingdom Metazoa; phylum Chordata; order Ceratodontiformes; family Protopteridae; genus Protopterus; species Protopterus annectens. The sequence continues at coordinate 410,187,147 of NC_056736.1, read as the reverse complement.
CACACTTCACGCATATTTCTTTAGCTACCCATTCACTAGCACTCTCACTCTATTGTTTTGATATGCTGACATGCACATTCTCCTAATTCTATTGCCAGTATCATTCACTCTATTGTTTTGATATGCTGACATGCACATTCTCCTAATTCTATTGCCTGTATCATTCTTCTCCATTACATCCCATAAAGCACCGTGTCCTAATGCATCACATGCTTTGTAATATCACCTACCATAAGTTTCACATTCTCCTATTTACTTGTAATCTCATCCACAATTTCACTCACAACCACTAACAATACTTGACATCCCTTCCCTTTATACCATGTATACTTCCTTCTGTGATATCCCTCATTCTTCCTTTCTTCCATTTTCCCTCTGTATTGTTCTCATATAAAGTTTATAATCTGCGTTATTTAGTGTGAGGGGTCTCCAATTTTTTATTTCATTCTTCTCATCTTTCTTCCATATAAATTTTAATATCCCAAAAAATAACTCTTCATAAATAAACCCTTCATTCAACAATTCATTCAGCACATTTACAAAATATTCTCTTTGTCACTCCATTAATTTCTTGTACATTCAATTTCTTTTATATATTTTCCATATCGTAGCATTATCTTGTATTATTCTCTAAGTTCTCCAATACATTTCTGTACATTTTCCCATAATTCACTTTCTCTTCCTTTCTTATATCATCCTACTATTAGAAAAATAGATTTTTATACTTCTTTTTAAATCCTATAACCTTTCAGACCAGGTTTATGGAAGTCCTTTATGGTTATATGACTCTTCCATAGCTGCAATGCTTCCATTCTTCAATTTCATCCCATAAATTCTCATTTATTCCCTTTGTTTCCCTTCCTTTTTTAATCTACTCAATTTCTTCCATCACCTTTATCCATATTGCAAAATGGTGTGAAAAAGTCACAACTGCATCACTATCTGCTACTCCCAAACCTGATAATACAGAATAATCAATTTCAGATCCAAGTGCCCCTTCTCAAAGTCCATTGAATTTTGTACAATACAGCTAATTTACCACATTTTATCACTTCATATATTTTTTACATCTTTCCCTTTTTTACATTTCCCTTTAAATCACATTTGAAGTCCTCTGCAATTATATTTTTTATAACTGTCAGTCTAATATTTGATTAAACAGATTCCGTCTTTCCTTGTTAGTTGTATATACATATAATGCTATCAGTCTGTAAACATGTTCTGCCTACCTGACATACTTAACAGTTAATCTTCTTATCCTTAGCAATGTTACATCTAGTATTTCCACTGTTTTTATAAAACCCAGCCGCTCCAGACCGACGTTCTTTTTCTAAGTTCCGTATTATATTTCCACTCCACTTTTTCTGTTTGCAGTCTGTAAACATGTTCTGCCTACCTGACATACTTAACAGTTAACCTTCTTATCCTTAGCAATGTTACATCTAGTATTTCCACTGTTTTTATAAAACCCAGCCGCTCCAGACCGACGTTCTTTTCTAAGTTCAGATATATTTCCACTCCAGTTTTTCTGTTTGCAGTCTGTAAACATGTTCTGCCTACCTGACATACTTAACAGTTAACCTTCTTATCCTTAGCAATGTTACATCTAGTATTTCCACTGTTTTTATAAAACCCAGCCGCTCCAGACCGACGTTCTTTTTCTAAGTTCCGTATTATATTTCCACTCCAGTTTTTCTGTTTGCAGTCTTTGTTCACTTGTCAGGAATCTTACATTCTCTAATAGAATAACATCCATATCACATGTAGCACACCATTCCAAAATATCTAGCCTTCTTACAGGTTTAATAATAATTGTTCATATTTATTAAAAGTACTCTAAAATTGTTGCTTTTCCTTCTTTTTAAGTTTAGGAGAAACATTTTTAAATTTTCTTTTTCTTATTTTTCTCTTTCCCCATTTGAATATTTTATGTTCTTCCTTATCACTGTTGCAGAATTCTTTACTCTTGGGATATCCTGCCAAGGATAGCCACACATTCAGCCAGCAGTAAGCCTTTACACCTTCCGGGCATTGTATGTCAGCTGTATGTCTTTACATGCAAGGCATATAAGGTACATATGTGATGTATGGACATCTAATCCTTAGAAGTTCTTTGTTGCCAGTCCAAACACTACCTCTGAATTTGGTCTGTATGTCATTCACAGAGTCGGTTTACCTACTGAAACATCTAAAGATAAGTGCCCCCATTAGGGCTCCTTCCTTTCTTTTTTTTCTCCTTATATTTTAGTTTCATGTCATGCAGGAAGGGGATATGTGAGTGGGGGAGACAGATTCCCCATAAAGATAGGCAGAAGATGTGCCTTTTTTTAGTGCTACAGGCAACCATACAAAGTATGAGATTTGTCCCTAAGACACTCCACAGTTGTGCGTCTCTCTCTGTCAATCTTTGAATTGTCATCTGCCGTATGTTTGACGTGCATAACACTGAAAATACGGCTGCAAAAAATGACAATGCCGATTCACCATGTGTTTGAATGGCAAATAAGCAAATGCTTTTTTGCCATTCAAACACGTGGATCAAATGTTGGAAATGGCTTTCCAACAAACCATTTTCAACATTTGATCCTTTAAATCTCCCCATATTTCAGTAATATGGGTCACTCAACAGGACGATCACACATACCATGTGTGACAAAATGAAGTTAAACCATCTCTATTTATTTAGAAAACCAGTGTCTGAAGATTTTGGTTCACAATACCATGTCTAAATATGTGTGTCCTGAAGTTCAGCCACCTCTTCAGAAAAAAAGCCAAGAAGCCATGTACTGATCCTGCTGCTGTCCAGCCGCCACCGGACATCTCCACTGGGATAGATAAAGAACCCAAGGACCATCTAGTACCAACATCAGTTCCATTTGAAGTGACTCAGTTGGAGGCTGACACTGAGCTGCCTAGCCACACATCTAATGAGGCTGTGCATATGTCTGGCACTGACATAGAGAGGGAACCATGGCTGATTATATCTGAGGTGCTAAGGGGGATTCCCCAAATATTAGTTAAGGAAGAGGTGTATGTTAGCAGGGTTCTGAATATCTTATATTTGTTAAAGCAAATGTTTCTTTAAAAAAGAAACAAAAAAATACACAAGTGGCTTCTTTGGCTAAGGGTAAAGAGTGGCAGGACTTTGCTCAGGGGCTGTTCACTGCCCTTATGGCCCTGAAACCCACACAATGGTTGTCTGTCCCTGCTTCTGCTCTGTGGTCTTCCACCTTTTCTAAAAGGCGTAGGGATTATGATTCTTCCTGATGAAGAGTTGGATTCCAGTGAAGAATCCTTGGCATATTCATTCCAGATCCACTCTCCTCTCACCTTCAGGTCTGATGAAGAAGAATCACTGTCCTCTGATTCTTGCTTTGAAGAATTATCTTTTGGGATTACATTGGTCTGCATAATGAAGCACATTAAGTGGGATTGTTCCCAACTTTCAGAGGTTCCAAAGAGATGATATGAACTCAAGCAAATGGACTCAACTAGACCTTCTGCAGTCCCTCCTGTCGTAGCCGCTCTCTTGGATATAGTTTCATCAGCTTGTCAAGCTTCTGATTGCCAACCTCTGTGGCCTAAAAATCCAGACAGATTTTATAAAGTCCCTGAGGATAACAAGTTTGTTTGTGTCTTTCAGCTTTTCCTGGTTAGGGGTCGCCACAGTGGAACTCCGGTCCGCTAATGATTGATAGTTGATTTTTACGTGCCGAGTTACCAACCCTGATGCACAACCTTCAACGAAGGTACGCCCATTCATGCATGTCTCCACGCGGAAGACGGTCTAGCTGAGAATCGAACCGGCATCTTACTGTCAGGCAACAACGCTACCACAGCACCACCACTACGGGTCCCTGAGGATAACAAGTATTTGTATAAAAGTCGTTCATGGAATCCTGTTGTTGTTTTCATGTAAACAGACAAGCCATTCAAACTACTAGCCTCTTCCAAGTTGCTGCCTTCTGACAAGGGCAGCCGTGTTATGGAGAGGTATGGAAAAAGTGTGTATATTTATGCTACTTCTCCCTTTAGGACCATTAATTATCAGACCAACATGACTAGATATGTGCTTGCTCTTCCCTTACAACTTGGGGGGGGGGGTCTTGACTGATATGCCTGATTTGGACAGTAAGCCTTCTGCCTTTTCTCTTTTGAATTCTGTCTCTCAAGTGGCTTGCTATTCCATTAAGTGTAAATGTGATGCTGCTGATGAATCTTCTAGGGCAGCTGTATCTGGCACTGTCATGAGGATACACTCTGTTGCACCTTCAAGCCTTACATTAAAACATTTAGGCCAAATATTTAGATTCCCATCTCAGACAACCAGAATCTCTTTGGTACTGCTGCTGCAGAATTTTTAAAACTCTTTAGGATAGGGGTAAGGTTAAGGTTATGCATGACCTGAGGCACATCTTTATTTCACCTGTCCCTAGGTTCTAGAGGAATTATCCATCTAAACCTTCTTTTATGAGTAGACAGCCCATGTAGCCTGCTAGGAACAAGAGGGTTCCTAAGTGAATTTTCCAAGACAAGCCTACTCAGAGTTCTAGGGACCAAAAATCCTTTCCTGACAAATCTACCTCTGTCTGACATCCAGCCTTCTCTCCCTCTCAGCCAGATTCCTCTGTCCCTTGTTCTGACTCTTTCCTTTCCTGTTTGGCAACAGATAACCACAGATGCCTGGGAACTCCCCATTATCCAAAATGGTTATTTTATGGCTTGGAAGTCCCTTTCTCCATTACTTGGCCTTCCTCAACCTTCTACCCATTGGCTTACTTTTTTTTTCATTTGGTTTTGCAGGATCGGGTGGAACAGGGAATCATCCAACCTGTTTACTTGTTTCAGCAGGGAACAGCCATTTATTCCAGAATGTTTCTGGTTACCAGGAAGGCGGGGCCATAGAGGCCCATTCTAGACCTTTAGTTTCTCAACACCTTTCTCAAGGTTCCTTCTTTCAGGATGCTGTCTCTTGAGATACTTTTACCTCCGTTGGTTCCTAGAGCCTTTCTGGTATCCCTGGATTGAAAGGATGCTTACTTCCATATTCCTATTCACCCTCTCTTCAGGAAGACTTTACATTTCTCTGTTTATTTCTCTCATTATCAGTCTCTGATTTGCATTTTGGCTTTTATACAATGCCAGTGGTCTTTACCAAATTGCTGACTCCTGTGGTAGCCTTCTTAGCAGCTCCTGCCTTCAGAATCTACAATTCACTATGATTTTCTGTGCAGTGTGGGGTCTGCCCTCAATCTCAAAAAGTCTGTATTGACTCCCACTCAGGACCAGATGTTTTTAGTTTGCAGGATTTATACCATTCTAATGCTGGCTTGTCTTCTGCCTCCCAATGTCTTGTCTTTGAATGCTTATTTCCAGCCTGTTCTTCCTTTTTCAGTTCTTCATGCAAGGGAATTTCTCCATGCTCTGGGGTTCATGGCATCCACTATCCCCATGGTTCTTTTTGCCAAACTCCACATGAGGAAATTTAAGTGGTATCTTAAGACTGTTTGGCTCCAACACTGCCACTGTCTGGAGTATCTGGTCCCCTCTCTGATCTTGTCCCAAGCTCCATTGGTAGATTCACCAGATTTCTCCTGAATCCTGGTCTGCCTTTTCAGGTCTGTCTCCCTATCCTGGAGCTGTTCACAGATGCTTCTGATCATAGATGGAGAGCCTCCTCCAACAACCTAAAAGTCAATGGTCTTTGGTCCCGTGAACAATTGACAGACTATATCAACATCAAGGATATGAGGGCACTGCTTATAGCTTTCTAGGCTATTCATTCCCTCTGGGTTCCAGTCTTCTAAAGGTTTTTTTTACAGACAATACCACAGTCATGTGGTACATCAACAAGTAAGGGAGCACAAAATCTTACCTTCCTTGCAGCCTAGTGCTTCAGGCTTGTGATTTTGCAATCTGTCATCACTTGGTTCTTCAGGTGGTTTATGTTCCTTCAGAGAATCATAGATAAACTCTGGAATCATAGATAAACTTACTAAGCTGGGCATTAATCCCTACATCACCCAATGGGTTGCTAACTGGCTTACTGACAGAACCCACACTGTAAAAGTAGTTGACTCCAAATCCAGCTCCAGACAAGTGACAAGTGGAGTACCTCAGGGTTCAGTCCTGGGACCGCTCTTGTTTGGCTTCTACTTCTTTGAAGTACAGGCCAACACTAAGGGACTCTGGCTAACAAAGTTCACAGATGACTGCAAACTGGGAGCCATTACTGAATCCCCAAATGATGTGGATACTCTACAAAAGGGCCTTACAGAAACAGATGCTTGGTGCCAGAGCCATGGGCTCAAGCTCAATGCCAAGAAATGTATAGTTATCCCCTTTGGGAAAAAATTATCTGTGAATTGCTATATAGGTGGCAGTACACTAAACACTGAAAGTGTGATAAGAGACTTAGGGACACAGGTGGACATTGGTCTCACCTTCGATAACCACATCGCCACAACAGTCAGGAAATCCTTCTATGTGGCATACCTCATCACTAAGGGCTTTTCATCCAGAAAAAAGGAGGTCATTGTCCCACTGTACTCATCCCTCATTAGACCCATTATAGAATACAGTGCCCCATTTGGCATGTACCTCTCAAGACATCTGCAACAACTGGAAAGGCCACAGAAATACCTCACTAAAAGAATCACAGGCCTAAAGCAGATGCCTTACGCTGACCGCCTTAAAAAACTCCAGCTATACTCTTGTCGCATATCGTCTACTCAGAGGTGATCTCTGCTTAACATACAAGGCCATGTCAAACCCAGAGCTGTTGGACATGCTACACTTAAAGAAATCCAAATCCCTCAGAGCCACACGCTCCAGGGATCTAAACCTTGTCATCAAAATAAACAAAACATGCTGGAGGGTTAGGTTCCTGACCCAGAGACTCCCCAGACTCTGGAATAGATTGCCCATACATGTCAAGCAGAGTGCCTCTTTGGCCCTCTTCAAAAGGAACCTTGACGATTGGATGGGAGAATGGAAATTCACCCCAGGGATCACGTCAGTCACCCTGCTAGACAGGGGTCCAGGGAAGTAAATAGTGTGGGAAGAAATAGCCAGGGAATTGTTATGGCTAGGCTTGTATAGGCCCTAGGGCTGATAGCCTAGTAACAACCTATGAAACTATGGTGGCAGACACTCTGAGCAATCCCAGGGCACATACTCATGAATGGGTGATTCACAGGGAGGTGTTTCTGGACATTGTACATTGATGGGAAACTCCTCAGGTAGATCATTTGCCTCTCCTCTGAACAGACAACTTCCCTAGTTCTGTTCCAGAGTGCCATGTTCTCTGGCTTGAAAAGTGGACACTATGTCTTGTTCTTGGAAGGGGATGTTTCTGTATGCTTATCCCCCCTTCCTCTACTAGCAAGATCATGGGGGACATACCCAAAATCTTGCTGGTGACTACCTTTTGGCCCAGACATCCCTGGTTCCTCTTCTATTTCACCTGGCTAGGGGCAATGATTACAAGGCACTTCACAGGATGGAGCATCTCGCGCAAGACGATGGATTTCACATTTAGCCTCACTTGCCCACCATTCAACTGATTCATTCAGTGATCAAATTTTGATTCCTTTTAGTCATAAATTTTCTGAAGACTTGCTTCAGGTTTTCCAGGAGGTCAGGAAACCCAGTACTAGAAAATCATGAGTGACTAAATGGAAGGTATTTTCTATTGGTGTTTCAGGCATGACCTGGACCCTTTTTCTGTGGGGTGTTCCTATGGTCTTTACTTTTTTGTGTGACCTGCTCAATTCTGGTTGGGCATATTCATCTGTTAAAGTTAATTTGTCAGCCATTTCAGCTAGTCTGCCTCTAAACTGACTTTTGGCTTCTAGTTTTGAAGTCAAACAATTTTAATGTGTCCTTTATATCCAGCCTCCAAGAAAGTCTTTTCCTCCTTCTTGGGAGCTTAATTTTTTTCTTGAGAAACTGTCCTTTTTGAGCTGAAGTTTCTTATTCCCAGCAATATAGTACTTGGAAGACTTTAATGTTGGTGGCTCTTACTTCTGTCGAGAGGGTCAATAAACTTCAAGCACTCATGGGCGGTTCCTCCTTTTTTGTTTTTTCACAAGGGCAGGATGTCTCTTCACATCAGTCCTTCCTTTGTGCCCAAGGTGGTTAATGATTTGTCCTTAAATCTGTTCATTCATCTTCCTTTTTTTCCCTTCAACACAGACCACCATTGGATTTCTGTAGAAAGCTCTGATGTTCTTGGGCAAGTCAAAATATTTCAGGAAATCTGAACAACTTTTTGTTTCCTTTCATGCCGAGAAATTGGGTTTGGCTGTGTCTAAGCAAACAATTTCCTCCTGGATTTCTAATGTCTTTTTTTTATGCTGTTCTTCTCATGACAAGCAGTGTTACTCTTCTGTTTGTGCTTATTCTACCCAGAACAAGGGCCAAGAAGTGTTACTGTTCTGTTTGTGCTCATTCTACCCAGGGCAGGGGCCTCTTCTGGTATTTTTCAAGTGTCTGGATACTAGATCCATATTGAAAGTTGCTACTTTGTGTTCTGTTCACATTACAAATTGGATGTCATTGCCAGGGCCATCATCCATGGGTTTGTGGAGGGCTCTTCTGTATCTTTCTCCTCCCCCTCCCCTACTTTCCAGTAGCTTCTATACTCTCCCAAGACTAAAGAATACTGCAAAAGTGATTAAGAAGAACATACTACAGTTGTGCAAGATTTTGCCATAACTGTAGATGTTCTACTTCCCACTGTTGCAGTATTTTATGCTCCTTGTTACTTCCTGTTGCCCACATTCTGGTCGAGGGGTCTTTCTCGCATCCTTTTCTCTTTCTCCTTCCCTTCCTGGATGTGTATGTTGTTAACTTTGTCTGTGATTGCTTTGGTTCTTCTGGGGGGCTTAATGTATGAAGGACATACATCTGACATGTGATGCCTGGAAGATGTAAAGGCTTTGGTATTCTGGGTGGATGTTTGCCAATTCTTGGCAGGATATCCCAAAAGTAAAGAATACTGCAGCAGTGAGTAGGACATGTACTGTTAAGGTAAGGCCTTACACAACTGTACTTTCCTGAGTTTATGTAGAAATAATTCTTGTCAGAATCAGATTTTTCACTGGCTAGAACTTCAAAAATTCTTAGTATCAGTCCCTTCTCCTGACCTCTGTTCCTGCATTCACTCTCTCTCTTTTCATTCTTCTACATTGTTTTTCTTCTACAGTTTCTTCATCACCTAGTTAACCCTCTTCCCCAGCCTGTTGCTGTCCTTCATGTATGTCTTCTTCTGTTTTCCCTTCTTTTTCATTATTTACTGTTTGCTCTTGGCAATTCACCCAGAAGTGTCCCTTTTTTACACAATTTGCATTCAGGCACACAACTTCTTGCTGTATGTCCCTTTTCCCCACATAAACAGTGTCACAATCATTAATTTATTAAATGAGAAAATTCCTCACAAAAGAAATATGATTTAGGCTGGCCAGCATATCTTAATATCCCTCTATGAACAGCCACACAAATTGAACTTGGCAAGTGTTTCACTGTTTCTTTTTTTTCACATTTTAAAACCGCTTCCAACCTCCAGCCTCCATTCCAGTCCCCTTTTGAGCCTGCTAACTTTCACAGTAATGTCAGCAGTTTCACATCAACCCTGCATGCATTTTTAACATAGTTTTCTTCCAGTTCTTCAGTTCTAAACTACAAAGTAACAATTTTTTAGCATTTAAGTTTGTAACAGAAAACAAGTAATTGTTTCATAGATAAAAGTACTTTTTTTTGTTACACCGTCCAAGAAAATTCATCATCAGTCCATCAGTTTAAAATGTTAAATCATAAAAATATCTGTGCCAATATGTATAAGACTAAATTTCTTGATCTTTAAAATCCAGACCAGTTACCAAATTGCTACATGTATAGTATTCATCTATTGCAGTGTCATTTTTGTTCTTATTCTCACAGTTGGTCTTCTCTTCTTTCTGAAAACAGTCTTACCTACATTTTGTTGCTGCTGTCCTTTTTTGCCTGCTGTCACTGCTGCATATGTTTTAGTTCCTGCATTGTATGCTGCCACAAAACCAGAAACATTTTCAGTTTGTTGCTGCTTTTCTCTTTCTTTCTGTCATTGCTTTGTACGTTTTAACTGTTGCACTCTCTGTTGCCATATCACCTGGTTCCTTTACAGATTACCATCCTCAGCACTTATGAAAAAATTATCTGTCATCTCATCCCATAAAACAACAGAACTGTCACTTGGGTCATCTTGTTCACTTATTTCAGAATATCATTTGCATGCCCTTCTGACACTAGTTCTGCTTTGTATACCACTTCAACAGACTCACTTACTTCTCCATTGAGACAGCTAAGCTAATTTGTAACATCCACCACACAGGGATCTTTGTTTACATTCTGAAGTTCCATACTGATCAATTTTTTTCAACAGATTTTCAATTTCCACTTTCAAACCTCCATAGCTTTTCTTTCCTCCTCTATGCTGTTGCTTCCCTTAGGCCTCTTCCTTGCTGATGTAGGAGCCCTCCTGTACTATCTAGCAGCTGCAAAGAGTAGGAAAAGTTTCCTGATGCTCTGACCAAATTTGTTCTAGTAGTACAAATGCCAACAAGAGTCTCTTCTGAAAAGAGGCTACTAGCCTAGTGGGACATACCTGGACAACATTATAAATAAATTAAAAGTTTTTAATTAAATCTACATCTGAGTCTTCATTTCAAAAGTAAAGAAGAAAATAGTATGCATGTTGACAGTTCTGAACAGTGTTTATGATAAGTGAGGGAGAAAGAGAAGTAATGGGACACCGGAATGGCTCTAAGGTGGGAATGTGTGGGGGGGTTGGTTCATTACCTTGCTTAGGACCCCATTTGGCCATAATCTGACTCTCTCTGCATGACGTTGTGAGGTATTGCCAACTGTACCAGAAGAAGTAAAATAGTGCATGTATGGCATATCCCAGCATGGCTGGCTGACGTTTTGTAAATAATCTTATGTCATTTTACTGTCACATTAATTTGTACAGATGTTTGTATTAAAGTGTTTTCGTAAAAGTTGCTTCTGTTAAAAATGCTGGAACAAAATCTTAACAGAGTTCTGAATATGAACTGTTGCCAGAGTCAGGTGACTAGATGTGATGCCATTCCATTACCAGCTGAAGGACGGAACTTTGGCAGCTCCAGTTTATTTGGATTTGTTCTTGTTTTTCTTTGGAATCTGATATAAAAGATCTGTGTCAGTTATCACAATTCAGTAATAGTTGTTCAGTAGTCATTAGTTGTGCAGTTCAGTGTGTGCAGCATCTCATCTTGCCTTGTGGAAGTGAGCATCTCAGCAGTACATCTTGTCTTGGAATATTAAGTGAGTTAAATAGGGACAGTTTCTCTGTAATTTAGTTAGGAAAAGTACTGTGAGATTAGTTTAGTATTATTTCATTTTCTGCATGTGAGATTCTATCCAACTGTGTTATTTTATATTTTCTGTGGCTGAAAACTCTGATGTTTATTGTAACTAAATATTAAGTATTTTCCTGTTTTCTATTTTTATTATTCATTATTACATTTTTTTTCCCTTTTCATGAGAGTACCTGTGTATATTTTAGTGTCCATGTGGCCACTCCAGAAAGCCTTACTGCTTTGGTTACACTCTACCATTCATATAAGTATAAATTTGACACAGTGTAATTGGTTATCCCTTGTAAGAGCCTTAGAGTATTTGACTGGTGGTAGCTACCCTGTAATCTGGAAAGAGGAGACAGCTGCTGAATCTGTGTCAGTCTTTCCCTGGTGTGTGTGTGTGTGTGTGTGTGTGTGTGTGTGTGTGTGTGTGTGTGTGTGTGTGTGTGTGTGAGTGATACTTGGAACTGGGACGCAGTGCTCCAAGGTGGGTCTTGTTAGGGATCTGGAGAGACAGAGAGTCCAGTCCAAGTGGAGCATCTGCCCTGTGTGCTCTTGTGGGAAACTGTGTTGGATGCAGAGAGCTGCATTTCAAATACTGTGTAAATCTATTCCTGTTTTAATGAACAACTCTCACTGGTGTCAGTGGTGACTACTGGGGCTCCTTGATTACTGGTACAGAGTAAAGAGGGGCCATCACATATTGGTGTCATAGTCATGGGATTTTAACTGAACTTCAACGGCCTGTAAGCAGTTGTCACTGAAGGTGTGTGTACTCTCAACAACCACAAGGTAAACATTCAGAGTTTGTGTCACAACAGTTTTATTTTTGTTAGTTAGCTTAGTTGGGAAAGCAGGTAAAGATGTCAGCATAAGACTATAGCAAGCTGACAAAGAACCAGTTGGCCAAGGTGTGTGAAGCCAGCAAACTGGTGCATGCCAACATTACAAAAGAGAATATGATTTCAGCCTTAATTGCAGCTGCAGCATGGTCCAGTAACCAGGGAGATAACCAGTCCTGTGTGGGAATATGCAAGCTTCAAAAACAGGACAATTCACCTTTTCCTTAGAGGACTTAAAAATCTTTCTGGAGTTAGAGAGACTTGAATTGGAGTCCAAACTTTGGAGGCTGAAGAAAAGGAGAAGCAGCATCAGCATGAACTGGAGGCCAAAGAGAGACTGTGATGTTTGGAGGCTGAAGAAAAGGAGAAGAAGTGTCAACATGAGGTTGCAGAGAGGGAGAAGCAGAGTCAGCATGAACTGGAGACTGTAGAAAAAGATAGACTGGAACATTTGGAGGCTGAATAAAGGGAGAAGCAGCATCAGTATGAAAAGGAGATACTGACTCTTCAACTGGGTCATGGAGGTAATGGGGAAGGGAGTAACCGAACCCCAGAAGCAATAAAGGTCAATAAATTTCTTCCACAATTTAAAGATTATACTGACTTTGACAGTTGTATTCATATATTTGAAAGGGTATATAATAGTATGGTGTTGACGAAGAGCTCTAGGTATGGTTCCTGACCCACCTTACTCCATGGTAAAGCTGTAACTGCTGTTCCTAAATTGTCTGATACTTACTGTTTGAATTATGAAAAAGTAAAACACCTGAGGCTTACAGAAAAAAGGTTTCATGAACATAGAAGCAAGGCAGATGAAAGTGTATGTGGTTATATTGCTGAGTTAAACACTTATTTCTATAGATGTGTGAGTGAGTGTCACACCATCACTTTTGAAAGACTGGCAAACCTTTTGGTGAGGGAACAAGCCCTTAATACTTTGCCTGAGGACATGAGAATCTGGTTGGCAGACCAACAGTACAACTCTGCAGATGAGCTGGGGAGAAAATGGATCTCAACTTAGCAAACAAGGCATCACTGCACATGAAGGGGACACTCATTGCTGCACATGGATATAAGGGAACCCACAATGGGCAGCCTAAACCACCTCAACATAGTTAACCAGTAACAGGGGAAGCCACTAGTTCAGGTGCATGGCTAAGATCAGGGATGTTTTATATGTATCCAGAGGGGCCATGTAGCATACAAATGTCCACTGAAGCAATGTGGGGAACGAAAGCTGAGGAAGCCAGCAAGTGGCAATAACAGCATGCCAGTAGTAAGTTGTCTGGAGACAACAGAGATATGAAACTATCACCAAAGTTTCTATCCTATCTTAATGGATGGAAGATGGGCCACTGCTAAGCGAGACACATCCTCTGACATAACCATTGTGAAGTCTGCAGTGGTTAAAGAAGAGCAGTACTTGCTTGGGAAGTCCACACCAGTTAGAGCTTTAGGATGGATCCCATTCCAAATACCTTTGGCTAGGGTTCACCTTGACTGGGAGCATGGAAAAGGGAACAGGCAGGTAGGTGTGTTTGAGGATATCACTGTAGATGTCTTAATAAGGAATGGCTTTGGCAATGTAGTACCTTATCTTTTACATGCAGTCAGGCTTGGAGACAGGAAGGTAGGTCTGGTAGTCTGGGGTGGGGGTCCCAGACAGACCCCGTGTCTGAAGCTCGGGATGGTTTTGTGGTTATTTCAGGGAGGAAGCTACCTTGTAACAATGAGCCTGAAATTGAACCAGAGCTGCTGATAGGTACTGATGTTCCTGTGGACAGGATGACTGCAAGGACAGAGGTGAGTGGTAGTACCCAGGTTGTCAGTGAGGCACTGCTGTCAGAAGATATTAGGCTTCCTGTGAAAGGGGGGATAGGAGGAGTTACAACGATACAGTTAAAACAGGCTCAACTTTTGGATCCTACTTTACAAGGCTTGAGGGAGGTAGCTAAAGAGGCACCTGATGCTCAAGGAAAAGGGAAGTCTGTATACTAGAACAAAGGGTTACAGTACAAGAAGTGGACCCCTGAGGGAGGGCTAGAGGGTGAGGTAATACAGCAATTGACAGTGCCCATAGCCTACTATATGGCACATCTTTCTATATCCCATGACATGCCTTTTGCAGGTCATATTGGTATAAAGCATACCAAGTGTCATATTATGCAGAATTTTTATTTGCCTGGGATTGCAAGGGATGTAACAGGGTACTGCAGGACTTGTGAGCAGTGCCGAAAGGAAGGTAAGGCAAACAAGGCCAAAGTTCTGTTGATGACTTTGCCTGTGATTAAAAAGTCATTTCAGAGAGTAGCTTTGGATATTGTGGGGCCTCGGAGTACCCCAAATTCCATAGGGAAAAAGTATATCCCAGTGATGGTAGATTATGCTACCAGATACCCTGAGGTGGTAGCTCTGTCCTCTATTGGGCAGAGGAGGTGGCAAATGTTTTATTGTTTATTTTCAGCAGGGTAGGTTTCCCAAGAGAAATACTGACTGACAGAGGTGCCAGTTTTATGTCAGACCCTGCTGGCTTGTCCATGGAAATATTGTGGGGTGAAGAACCTAAACGCTACCCTACCATCCCCAGACTAATGGTCTTGTGGAGAGGTTGAACTCTACACTAAGGACCATGCTACAGGCATTTGCAGACCAGTTTAAGGGAGAGTGGGACAGATATTTGCTCCAGCAACTGTTTGCATACAGACAGATACCCTAGGAATAGGTTCATAGGTAGGTACTAGGCTATCAGTCCAAGGGCCTATGTAAGCCTAGCCAACTAGATTCCCTGGCTTGCACCACCCAAGAAAGTTATTTTCCTGTGCCACTGTCGAGTAGAGACACAGATGTGATCCCCGGAGTGTATTTCCTATTTCCCATCCACTCATCAAGATTTTTCTTGAACAGTGCTAATGAAGAACTTTGCTTGACATAGATGGGTAGCCTGTTCCAGAGTATAGGAAGTCTCTGGGACAGGAATCTATCCCTCCAGCATGTCCTGTCTATTGTGGTGACAAGGTTTATGTCCCTAGAGCGTGTAACTCAGAGGGATTGGGATTTCTTTAGGTGTAGCATGTCCAACAGCTCTGGGTTTGATATAGCTTTATATGTTAGGCAGAGATCACCTTGGAGTAGGTGATATGCTATGGAGTAAAGCTAGAGTTTTTTGAGATGGTCCGTGTAGGGCATTTGTTTGTGGCCAGTAATCCTGTTTGTGAGGTGGTACTTTGGCCTTTCCAGCTGCTGCAGATGTCTTGTGAGGTACATTCCAAAAGAGGCATTGTACTCTATAATGGGTCTAATGAGTGTTGAGTAGAGGAGAACAATGACCTATTTTTTTTTCTGGATGAGAACCCTTTTATGATAAGGTATGAAACGTAGGACTTCCTGACTACTGTGGCGATGTGATTATCAAAGGAGAGACTACTATCCACCTGGGTCCCAAGGTCTCTTATCACACATTCTGTGTTAAGTAAATTGCTGCCTATGTGGTAGTTCATGGGTAGAGTGTTTTTACCAAACGGGATGACACTGCACTTTTTGGCATTGAGCTTGAAGCCATGGCTCTGACACCAGGCATCTGTCTCAGCGAGGCCCTTCTGTAGGATGTCCACATCATTTGGGGACTTGACTATGGCTCCTAGTTTGCAGTCATCTGTGAACTTCATTAGCCAGAGGCCTTTTGTGTTAGCCTGTACTTCAGAGAAGTAGATACCAAACAGTTGAGGTCCCAGGACGGAACCCTGTGGTACTCCACGTGTCACTGCTTTGAGGTAAGATTTGGAGTCTGCAACTTTTACAGTGTGGGTTCTGTCAGTGAGCCAGTTGGCAACCCATCTTGTGATGTAGGGATTTATACCTAGTTTAGTGAGTTTAGCTATAATTCCAGAATGGGGGATGGTGTTGAAAGCCTTGGCATGGTCAAGATAGGCTGTGTGAACCACCTTACCCTCATCTACGGCTTTGGTGACTGCCTCAAAGAAGTCGATCAGGTTCAGGAGGCATGATCTACCTTTCACAAACCTGAATTGGGTGGGGTCCAGAGTTGGGAGGTTACCAATGTCTTTGTTTGAGTTCCATGATGATACGTTCCATGGCCTTGCAGACCAGGCTCATCAGGCTAATAGGTCGATAGTTCCCAGTGTCAGTGGTGGCTACCCCTTTGTGGAGTGGGATAACTGTTGCTGTATGCCATTTAGTGGGCACAAAGCCTGATGTGAGGCTATTATTGAACATGGTGCTTAAGTGGAGAGCCAGTTTGTTCTGAAGTTCGTGTAAAACAAAGCCTGGGATGTTGTCTGGTCCCATGGATGCTGTGTTTTTGGCTTTAGAGAGTGCAGCTTTTACATACGTAGTTGTGATTACAGGGACTCTGCATTATTCCTGTATAGATAATGGGCCCTTTAGGGGGTGGGGGGGGGGCTAAAGTTAGTACTGAACTTATCTGTCAGGATGTTGGCAATATCAGTTGGTTCTGTAATTTTCATGCCGTTGTGCTGTAACTCAGAGCAGATCTGGGTGTTGCCATCCAGAATCTTGACATAGCT
The DNA here is from genome assembly GCF_019279795.1 of Protopterus annectens. NCBI lineage: Eukaryota > Metazoa > Chordata > Ceratodontiformes > Protopteridae > Protopterus > Protopterus annectens. The sequence goes on along the minus strand of NC_056736.1, from coordinate 410,170,380 downwards.
ATAGAATGCTTTGTGGTTGTCAATAGAATTAGTGGCAGTTTTGTTTTCGTAGCTAGCTTTGGAGGATCTTGTAAGGGATCTCAGCTTCTTACTGAGGCTGACCAGGGAGCTCCTCCACTCATGGGATTTTACTCTTTTGCAACAGTTTCTTCCTTCTGTTGTACAGTTTGTTTATGGCAGGGGACCACCAGATTGGCTTCCTTTTTTTTTTGGAGGATAGTGTCTTGGCTCTGTTTGGGATAGCACAATCCATGCACTCATGTAAGTGCTTATAGAGTGCATTTGTGTAGGATTCAGCAGTTGTAACTGTATTGTCCATCTGCAAGGGTGTCATGAAGTTCACCACTTCTGTCTTAAGAAGCATGAAGTTGGCTTTGGAGAAATTTTTTACTGTGGTTTCCTTAATGGGTGGTGGGGGTAGGATGTGGATATCAAGGGTGATTAGAATCCACAGGTTTTTCACTTTTTGAGTTACTGTATGGGCAGAGGGTGAGGGGGCCTTTAGATTTTATTTCTGATGAGTGGGAGGGTGAGTGTGAATCCCAAAAGGAGTCTGTTGTGGCATAAGTCCTAACCTCAAGACTAGGCTTAGGGAGCTCTCATGGGCTTGGCCCTGGAGAACCTGGCAGGACCCCAACAGTAGAAAAAGGTCTGATGTGACAGGGATGCTGGGGCCCGAGAGTATTTAATAGCACAGCAGGTGATGGTGCTTATTCCTGTCAGACACAATAAGCTGCAGGCAGCTTGGGAGGAAACCTTTAGAATAGTAAAGAAGGTGAGGTGATGATAATGATATGGTAAATCTGCTAGGCAGGAGGCAGGGACACAAATTGGACTATGTTAACATAATGAAGCCTCAGCATGTCAAGGAGGTCCTGGGCAGACTGCACAGGGTAGGATTGACCATTAAGCCCAGTAAGTGTCAGGTGATTATTTGGGTCATAGACTAGGGAGTGGTAAAATTAAGCCCAAACCTGCCAGAGTGAAAGCTACTCAGGCATGGCCTGCCCCTGTTGCCAGAAAGCAAGTGAGAGCAATTTATTGGGGACAGCAAAGTACTATAAAACGTTTGTTCCCAATTATAGTGCAATAGCTGCTCCCCTTGCAGACCTGACCAGTAAAAGCAAGCCAGATAAGGTAGTATGGACCAGAGCTTATGAGCAGGCATTCCAAAAGCTTTAAAGGGTTTTGGAAGCACCTCCTGTGTTAGCCAGTGCAGATTACAGCAATGCCGATGCAGATGGATTCTTAAGACGAGTGTATAGGTTAATGTGTTCCCAGAGAGGCCTTCTTTCTCTCAAGCAGTGTTTTTCCAGGGTCACTTGAAAACTAGTTTGAGTCTTCAAAGGGTGGGAGAGATGTGACATTGCGAGGTATTGCCACTTGTACCAGGAGAAGTAATACAGTGCATGTGTGGCATATGGCAGCATAGCTGGCTGAAGTTTTGTAAATAATCTTATTTCATTTGACTGTCACATTAATTTGTACAGATGCTTGTACTGAAAATGTATTTGCAAAAGTTACATCTGTTAAAAATTTTGCAACAGAATCTTAAGAGTTCTGAATGTGAACTGTGCCAGAGTCAGGTGACTAGATGTGATGTCATTCCATAACCAGCTGAAGGATGGAACTCTGTCAGCAGTTTGTTTCTGTTCTTGTGTTTTTGGAATGTGGTATAAAAGATATGTCAGTTATCACAGTTTAGTAATAGTTGTTCAGTAATTGTTAGTTGTACAATTCAGTGTATGGAGTATCTCATCTTGCCATGTGGAAGTGAGCATCTCAGCAGTACAGCTTGCCTTTTGATATTAAGTGAGTTAACTAGGGACAGCTTCTCTTTAGTTTAGTTAGGAAAAGTACTATGAGGTTAGTTTAGTATTTCTTTTTCTGCATGTGAGATTCCATCCAACCATGTTGTTTATATTTCCTGTGACTGAAAAACTAATGTTTATTGTAATTAAATATGAAGTATTTTCCTGTTTTCTATTTTTATTCTCCATTATTAAATATGTTATATCTTTTCATTGTGGCTGATCTTTATGTGAATACTTTTAATATGTTGAGAGTACCTGTGTTTATTTCAGTGTCACTGTGGCCACTCTGAAAAGCCTCACTGCTTTGGTCACACTCTACCATTCATATCAGTATTAATCTGATACAGTGTAATTGGTTACTCCTTGTAAGAACCTTAGAGTATTTGGCTTGTGGCAGCTACCCTGTAATGTGGAGAGAGGGATCACAGCTGGTGAATCTGTGTCTGCCTTTCCTGGTGGGGTGTGTGTGTGTGTGTGTGTGTCTGTCTGTCTGTCTGTCTGTCTGTCTGTCTGTCTGTGTGTGTCTGTCTGTGTCAGATACTTGGAACTGTTACACAGTGCTCCAAGGTGGGTCTTGTTTGGGATCTTAAGATATGGAGAGTCCAGTCCCAGTGGAGCATGTTTCCTGTGTGTTCTTTGGGGAAATTATGTTTGGTGGAGAGCTGCATTTGAAAACTGTATAAATCTATTCCTGGTTTAGTGGCTGCCTCTCATCAGTGTCACTGGTGGGACTGGGGCTCCTTGATTACTGGCTGGGGTAAAGAGAGGCCGTCAGAGCTTGTATCTTTCATCTTTAGGTTTTAAGTATTTATATAAGGCTCTGTGATTCCTTTCTGAACATTCTGTTTCATTAAACACTCCACGCAGTGTGCAATGCAGACGTGTACTGATGTTCATCGTGTTTCACTGTTGCAGTCATTACACTTGGCTTATCCTGCTGACAGGCTACCCACAGTCGGACCGAGTTCCAAAGTCTAGGTCCGGCGTCGGTTGCTGTCGCCTCTTCCCTGACGTCAGTGCACCAGGGGTATAAAAGATGCAACCGACGCCATTTTCTTCAGTCTTTCTTGCCATGTGGTGCCTGAAGCAAAAGCAGTTCACACGGGCCAGTTGGCCGACTCCTGAGATTTTCAAAATTGAGTTTCAGAACCGAAGTCTTCAATAAAGCTAAGTACCCCGTTGGGGAAACTTTTTCTTGCTCCAGACCGATGTCAGTAAAAGTTAATAATTGTATTTCTTGTGTGAAGCAAATACCTCATAAGGACTTTCACTCTTACTGTATTCCTTGCCTAGGCCCTGACCATGATGTTACTAGTCATCAGTTTTGTGCTAGATTCAACAAACGCACTATTAAACATTGGTTTGATTTTGCTTTACATTATTTTGGCCGAAGGTTTAATTACATAATGCCGTCTGAACAACCGACAACTGGAATTTATAAAAAACGCAGACAAAAAGGAATTCAAATATATCCCTACTTGGACGACTGCCTTATTCAAGCAGAGAGCAAGGACATTCTTCTAAAGCATCTGGCATTTGTAAAAAGATTACTAATTTGCCTAGGGTACACAGTAAATGAAAAGAAATCAAAACTAATGCCCTCTCGAGATAATATTCCTGGGTGCAAACTTAAATACAACTGCCCAGATGGCTTATCTCATGCCAGACAAACAAAGGCAATTGACTCATTACTTTGATATGATGGCAACAAAGACCCAGCTCCCTGCAAGAAAAATTCTGCAGGCCCTGGGCTTCATGGCGTCCTGTATTCTACTAATTCCATTTGCAAGACTACATATGAGAAAACTACAATTGTATCTAAAAAGTGTGTGGACTCAACATTGCCATTGCCTGGAGACAATCATAACTTTAATTCCCTGCCTACAACAGGAGTTTTGGTGGTCCCAGGCCTGTCACCACAACAAGGGACAGCCTTTCACCTTACCCATAGTCAGGCAGACAATAACAATGGATGCATCGTATTATGCCTGGGGAGCACATATGGCAGGAAAATGTATTTAGGGCACGTGGCTCAAGGAACAAATGCATATTCACATCAATCAGAAAGAGATGCTAGCTGTACAGAATGCCCTGACAGCTTTCAATGACCTACTACATCCAGGACAACTACTAATAAAGGTGGACAATACCACAGTTATGTGGTACATAAACAAGCAAGGGGGCACACATTCATACCCCCTATGCAGGCAAGCCATGACTTTGTGGAACACAGCACTGACCTATCAAGTACATCTGCAGGCACAATTCCTGCCAGGAACAAAAAATACACTGGCAGACAAACTAAGCAGAAATCTCATGGACCCTAACGAATGAAAAGTAAATCCACAGGTGTTCAGCATGATAACAAGGAAATGAGGATGCCCAGACATAGATCTTTTTGCCTCCCCTCACAATTACCAACTACAGAAATTCTGCACAAGAACTTATCACTCTCTAGCATGGAAAGTAGATGCTCTATCATTCAGCTGGAAAACCCTGACAGTCTATGCCTTCCCTCCAATGCCTGTACTTACCAAGGTGCTCCTAAAAGTCAGACAAGAGGCCAACAATGATCCTGATTGCCTCAGACTGGCCAAGCCAGCACTGATATTCAATCCTAAAGAGGTTGTCTCAAGGCCCAGCCTGGCCTTTACCTCAAATTCCTCCTCTTCTGACTCAACAAAACAATCAGATTCTGCACAGTCAACTCAGAACCTTAAATCTGGCAGCATGGCAGATAATGTAGCCACTCAGACTGCGCCTCTCTCTAAAGCTGTTATGGATGTCATTTTAGAAGCCAGGAGGCCCAGCACTAGGAAATCTTATGCAGAAAAATGGAAGCGATTCTGTGCTTGGAATAGGGCACAAGGGCTCGAACCACTTGTTCCAAATATACCTCAGATTTTACAATACCTAACTTAGATGCTGGACAAAGGCCTATATTTCTCATCAGTTAAGATCCATGCCTCTGCCATTTCAGCTCATTACAATACGGAACCTCCTATTTTTTCACATCCTCTACTAAGACAGTACCTCAGAGGGTCAAAAAACATAAGACCCCCAAGGAGAGCACCAGTACCAAATTGGGATCTCAATTTTGTTTTAGAAAAGCTCACACTGCCTCCTTTTGAACCAGCCAGCACAGCTGATATAAAATTCATATCATGGAAAACTGCTCTGCTCCTAGCAATAACTTCAGCAAGAAGAGTCTGAGTTACAGGCATTAATGGCTGTGGAACCTTTCATCATTTTTCACCAGGACAGAGTTTCTCTTAGGACAAACTCAACATTCATGCCAAAAGTGGTTTGCAATGTGGCTCTGAACCAAACCATTCATTTACCAACTTTCTACCCAACCCCCCAGAATAAAAGGGAGAGACTTCTGCACGCTTTGGATATACACAGACAGCTACGATTCTACTTGGACAAAACAAAAGCTTTCAGAAAAACTGAGCAATTGTTTGTAGCCTATGCTGCAGGATCACAAAGAAAGCCTATCACTAAGCAGACAATTTCAAAATGGATAGGACACTGCATCCGCTTCTGTTATGCACAACATGGCAAATCAGTGCCTAAGGGCATTAGGCCAAATTCTACCAGAGCAGCAGCCACTTCAGCAGCCTTTCACAGAGCAGTACCAACGAAAGACATTTTGGAAGCTGCAACCTGGAGTTCAGTGCACACTTTCACCACTCACTACCACTTACCTCTCTACTCTAAATCCAGAGCAGGCTTTGCCACTGCAGTTCTGCAGGGTCTGGTAGCCTCTCCAAATCCAATTTAGACCCAGCCGCCCAACCTCAGCTTTGCGATTCAACCCAAGTGTAATGACTGCAGCAGTGAAACACGATGAATGTAGTACAGTTGTGTACCTACCATAAATGTAGATGTTTGAGTGTATTCACTGTTGCAGTCCAGGTTACCCACCCACCATCCCCCTTTCTCTTTGCTGGGACTTCTCTGTATTTCTCAACTCTATACAACCTATGTGGTGTATTTGCTTGTAGAGGAAGGATATGTTTACATTAGTACATACATGTTTTTTGGCATAATTTATTCTTTTCAGCTTTCCTATCTGGGGGCACCTGACATCTGGGGCAAGAAAAACTGAAGAAAATGGCATTGGTTGCATCTTTTATACCCCTGGCGAACTGACGTCAGGGAAGAGGCGACAGCAACCGACGCCGGACCTAGACTTTGGAACTCGGGCTGACTGCGGGTAGCCTGCCAGCAGGATAACCCAAGTGTAATGACTGCAACAGTGAATACACTCGAACATCTACATTTATGGTAGGTACACAACTGTACTTTCTGCATGTAATTTTTGTGTATAGCTTTATGGGATTTTATGCCTCTAGCCTCTATGAAAGTTTAGATTGTACATCACATTTTCTGGTATCCTGCATCCATTCTGCAGTCTGACGTAAATGCTGTTGAAGCATATCCATTCATATGCAGTAAGTGCCTGTTTCTTTAGTTAGACCCTCCTGAATACCAAATGTTACATTGTAACATAAGTAATCAAAAGTAACTTGTTTTGTCTTTTTGAGAAGTGGTTTAAGTGGTGACACATGGAAACCTGACTATTTAGGTTAATTTAGTAGACTAGCTAGGGCGGGGCAGAGTGACAACGGTCCCAGGCATAAAATGTTTTGTGGGGGGGGTGGTGTGTGATCAGCCAATCCCAATCTTTATTTAATGCAATACCAGTTTTTAAAAGCTAAACCAAAAATAAAAAAAAATGTCACGCAGACAAACCAGTTAGTAAAAAAAAAAAAAAAAAAAAACACACAATAAAAATCTAACCAAGCTAGAGTTTTCACTGTGTGATACCTTAACCCTCCTGTAACAGAGACTCATGGGATATATGCAAATGACCCCTTAAAGACATCATGTTTCAGCTATATGGCTTCTGAATGTCCATGACTTTTTATTTCTTTTCCTTTTTAAATCTTTAAGGACAGATTCAGGCCTACAAAGCCAAACTCCACTATCTGTGGTCATGCACATTATGACCTCATCAGAACAGCTTAAGTGGATTATTTGTCTATACTCTAGAAACACAGGGTCTTCAAATATAGCTGAAACACTTGATGTCATCATGGCATATTATAGGTGGTTTAAGGTATCACTCAGTGAAAATTCTAGCTTGGCTATGTTTTTCTTATGGCTTTTAAAAGCTAGTATTACATTTGCAGTCAAACATGAGAGCTGTAGTACACTGTGTGTGTGGTCTAAACTGTAGCAGCTGCTTGCTACATTGTAACAATATAGCAAGCAGTTTGCTACAGTTTAAAAGTGAAAAAAGAAAGATTTCTCTTTCTTTTAACTAAAACCTGAGCACCGTAGCCCTCTTTGCAGTCAGGCTATAAACCATAGCAACTGTTCACTACATTTGTAGCAAACAAGTTTGCTACAGTTTAAAAGAAAAAACTGTTTTTTTTTTTTTTAAATAAAATATGCTGAAGGAACGTTAGGGACAGGGCACAACGTGGAACCTGAATAGCTGGGGCAGGAGGAAGGGGGAGTGTTATTCATCTGGCCACGTGGTTGGTGTGTCTATTAAAGGTATATCATTTTTAGTGCCTTCTGTGTGGAGTCTACTTGTCCTCCCCGTGGTCAAGTGGCCTCCGAAATACATGCATGAATAGGTGTGCCTTTGCTGAAGGTTGGGTGTTGGGCTGGCAACTCGGCACCATAAAAATCTACTGCCAATCATTAGCGGACCGGAGTTCCACTGTGGCGACCCCTAACTGGGAAAAGACAAGCAACAACAACTTGAAGAGCTGAAGGTGTGGGGTGCTGGTTCACAGTACTGACCCAAGGCCATGTCTACATGGTGATGTCTGCTAGCTCTTCATAGCTTTAATTTTCTAGTCAGTGCAACCACATTGTTGAAGCAATAAATAAGCACTTTCAATTTAGAAACAAAAATAAGTGCACACAACAGGCTAATGTAAGTAGGAAAATTGTCATTTGCTATGTGATGATTATTGATTCCACTGACAGGCCTGGTATGCATGTGTTCCATATTTTCAACAGGTATGAATTATTTATGACCTGAGTTTGTTAGACTTGAAATTTATTTTTGTTAACCTCTCTGTAAGTTTCATTCTCAGAACTAATGATATCCTTGCCTATAGTACCGAATAGTGTGTTTGGCTTTAGTGTTAACTCACAATTTGATTTCTGTTTCCATCCAGGCTCCTGAAAGAGAATTCTACTTGCCTAAAGATGAAAATGGTGTACTGGACAGTGAACAATTAGTTAAACAGCTAAAAACGTGTGCTACCTTGCAAGAGCAGGCTGATATACTGTACATATTATATATGATAAAGTAAGTGATTGGCCACTGATATGTTTTGTATAAGAATGAGTACAGAAATACTGAGATTTTATGGATAAGAATGTGTGAGTAACGTTATATGTAGTTTCACATCTTCCAAAATTTCTAATTTTGTTCTGAATACCCATTATACAAGTCACATACTTGTTTTTGATTTAATTTAATTTTCTTAACTGGATGTGTTCCACTGGACTGTGGCTCCTATTCAGGGAAGCTCACATTAGTGTTTATACTGTCTAAGGAACATTTGGTCAGGATGTCAGCTAAAATACCCTGATTTATTTTTGGTGGTCTGGTTATTTTAAAGGAGAACCTGGGTCAGGGTATAGATAAAGTTTACAAGGAGTGAGATCTACTTGGTGGAAGAGCTGGAAAGGAAAAAGAAAGAAAGAAAAGAAAAGACAGTAGGTTTGGACTTCAATACAGAGGGTAAAGACATTTTGCATGATTTGGACTAAGTACCTCTCCTGGGACTTATTACAGAAAAAAACTTCACGATCATTTGCTTGCAAAGTCAGCTGGATTTTCATTGATGTGAAAAATATGTCTGAAGGCTGGCTCCATGGTATAGAGTAAAGGAGTCCTGACCATGCCCTCATGCATCATGGCTTTAATTAGTGGACTCGGTCCCTGTAGGGAGGATAAGGATTGAGTGGTACTGTTGTTGACTCACTTATTCTTTGGGTAAGAAAAGGAACTTACTTCTAAGGTTTAAAACTCCTCATTAGAGCCAAGGGGCTTTGATCCTGTAATGTGTACACAGTATTTTCATGTTATTAAGTAAAGCAGTGGGTTAGGGCATCAGAAATACCCCTCTCAAACCATCATAATGTTTCTGTACCAGATTGCCATGACTGGCTCTCTGTCCACTCTCCAGATACTTACTTCCACATTTATGGGGCCCCAGTCTCTGAGGGGTAAGACAGGTGCTAGGGATGTCAGAATGGAAGATAAATGAGAGACTCTGGGATGTGGTTGATGGCATACAAATGTCTGGGTGTCAAACAATTTTTAAATATAAAAATATATCCAACCAGCCAACTTTATTGGTGGGTACTAATGCATAAGGACCACATTTCCTCCAGTGCATTGTGGCATGGCTGGATTGTGCAAAAGTATGGAGAGATGTTTATTGTATAGTTCATTGTTTCAGCCATTACATTGGGTAACCAAGCTGATGCCAGATATCTGGCCAGACTTTCAGAGCTAAACCCCCTTCCCGCTCAGCTGTGTTGATGTCTCCCCCTTGGGATATCTCCATATCACTAGCATAAAAGGTGGTGTATGGTCTGCCATCTTCATTATTTCTTGCCACATATATTTTAAAAATTTTAAAACCAGGAAAGGCATTTGTTTAGTCCAGTGAGGTAGGCTACAACCCAGAGGAGCAAGAAGATAGGTATCCCCCTGAGGTCCTCCTTTATCATTTTTTACTATTTTTATTTTATTTTATTTACATTTGCTGACCAGGAGTGTCCGACTGGACGTAGGTCCATTTTCAGTGGAGGCCCGGGGAGAAAAGCTCCACAGTTAAAATAAACAGACAGTAGTTACATTGGATTACATAGTGATTAACAATATAACATATCAATTACTTGCAACATATTTACAGATGAAGAACATAGTACATCAGTAGACAACTAGAATCTTTATCTGTGAAGTACATAGCAGACATTAACAAAAATGTTACAATAGGAAGTTCCTGCTGTATAATAAGTACTAGGCTTATGAGCATCTGAGCTTGCTATAATCAAGGTAGTTAGTGTAATTTAACGTATTGTAATTGTGTTAGTTTTTGTTAATGCCTCTGTCCTTATTTTTATTGTTTTTTCTTGTAGACATCTTTGTGTGTATGTCACTGAAGAATAACAAGTAGTTTGCAAAAGTCCATTCTGTTTTAAATGGCAGGAATATTTAGTGTGTATGATGTCACAGGTTGGAACACAATGATACTGCTTGTGAAATTTGTCAAGAGTTTAGGCCAAGCTGTTGTATGGTAGTCAGCCAGACATCCGCTCTCAAGAAAAGGAAAAGTATAAAGGGAAGTCAAAGATTTGGATGACTCCACTAATAATCCTAGGTTCAAGGATACCAGTACCATGGATGTGCTCAACTAGCCACTGGACCTCATTTCCACTTTGGCCAAGGACTATGATACTGCCCCATAGAGGCCACCATACCATCAGCCCTCAGCATGCCACCATGGTCTAAAAACCTTTGGATTTGACGGAAATGGATGATGACATTTCTGCCGTAGAACATCAGCTGATTATTAAACTAGTGGAGGGTGGGGATACCCTTGCTCACTGTAGAGGAAGATGTCTGCAGTGCTACTCGGAAGACAGAATCCAGGGACATTTCTCCTTTGGGTCCCAGGATTTTGGTAGTCATTCATAGGTTCATACTAGATAGGGCATTTATAAGCCTAGCCAGAGTGTGTGTGGCTTTCACCACCCCTTAGGATGAGAATACTATACCCATTAGTTTGCTGTGCCTCTGTCCAGCAGTGATACAGAGATGATTCCCGGGGTAAACCTACGATCTCCCATCCACTCGTCAAGATTTCTCTTGAACAGAGTCAGTGAGGGGCTCTGCCTCACATGGACTGGGATTCTGTTCCATAGTGTAGGGAGTCTCTGGGTGATAAATCTGTCCCTCCAGCATGTCCTATTTATATCCGTGTTGAGGTTTAAGTCTCTTGCTCTCGTGGCTCTGGTGGATTTGGATTTTTTGAGGTGGAGCATGTCCATTAATTCCGGGTTGGACATGGCCTTGTATGTCAGGCACAGATCACCTCTGAGCAGATGGTATGCGACTGAATAGAGCTGGAGTTTCTTCAGTCGGGCATCGTATGACATATGTTTGAGCCCTTTATCCTTTTGGTGAGAAACTTTTGGGGTCTTTCCAACTGCTGCAGGTGTCGGGTAAGGTACATTCGAAATGGGGCGTTGTACTCAATCATTGGTCTGATAAGTGAAGAGTACAGGGGTACAATGACCTCTCCTGATCTGGATGTGAATCCCTTCATGATCAGGTGGGCAATGTAGAAGGTCTTCCTAACCACTTTGGCAATGTGAGTGTCAAAAGAGAGGTTACTATCAACTTGGGTCCCCAGGTCCCTGATAACTTCTTCCGTGTTTAATGGATTACCACCTATGTGGTAATTAGGGGTTACCTTGTTTTTCCCAAAGGGTATGACTATACATTTTTGGCATTTAGCTTAAGGCCATGGCTCTGGCACCAGTTATCCATTTCTATGAGACCTTTCTGGAGGATGTCTGTGTCTGATGGAGTGTCAATTATGGTGCCCAGTTTGCAGTCATCTGCAAATTTTGTCAGCCACAATCCCCTATGTTTGCCTGCACTTCAGAAAAATAAATGCCGAACAAGAGGGGGCCCAGGACTGAGCCCTGTGGGACACCGCTCGTGACCGGCTTAGAGTCTGACATGGCACCAGCAACTCTAACCCTGTGTGTTCTGTCCTTGAGCCAGTTTGCAACCCATCTTGTGACATATGGGTTTACATCTAAGCTGGTGAGCTTTTCTATGATGCCCGAGTGGGGTATTGTGTCGAACGCTTTTGCTAGGTCAAGGTAGGCTGTGTGAACTGCCTTACCCTCATCAATGGCCTTAGTGACTGTTTCGAAAAAGTCGACCAAGTTCAAGAGGCATAAACCTAAGACCTACTTTAAGGCCAAGGGCCCCTGTCATATAAAAGTTGTTCATTGGCATATCTCCAGCCCAGAGCATAAAGGCATTTGTAAGGATAATATTACCTTGCTATCCTTGATAATAATAGGATGGGTAAAGCTGAATTAAGAGGGTTTCCTTTCTTTACAGAATTTGTAACCTGACTCAGACAGACTCTCTATGTCTGGAGTCAGGTGCTACAAGAGAAAAAGGAAGACTTCCTGTGCAGGGTTGGACAGTGACTCCTCAGACTCTGATGAAGGACAGAATCTGATCTGTAGCTCCCCAGATGTTCTCCTCTTTGTCTTATTACACAGCTAAGAGACCCTGGTTTCTGACTCCCCTCCTGAGGACCTGTAATTTGTGGATACTCTGTCACACTTGAGAAAGCATTACCAGAGGGATGTTCCTGAGTATTCTGCCTGCCAAAAGAAAAACATGGAACTTCTGGGTTTGAGGCCTCCAAAACCTTTTGCTATTCTTCCAGTCAAGGAAGCTCTCCTGGATGTGTATATTGCTAATTCTTTGGGACCAGACTGCGAGCCCCCTTCCCTGGAAAGGCCTGATCATGTTTATAGAGCAGAGGCGCCACAATGATTCCTGTACAAAAGCCCTGAGGCAGATCCAGGGACTATGTCCTTGGAATCTGAGACAGAGCTAGACTGGTACCAGGATGCAACATATTCCCTAATGTTAAGGATAGTAGATTATTTGACAAATGTGGCAAAAAAGATTATGCCAAAGCAACCCTTGCATTTACTACTCTTAATTGTCAGACTCACATCCTCACAAAACAAAATATATCCTAAAGCCACTATAAGAAAGTTTTTGGGGAGTTCAGAATGAGACAAGGAAGGCTGCTTTGCTCAAACATGTCCAGATCTCCTTACATTTCGAAACTATACTATTAAATGTGGGTATGATATTGTGGATGGCAGTATCCAGAGCTGCTATCAGGACATTCCTTTAGGTGACACTGTTGGCTGAGGACACAGTCTCTTTCCAAAGGTGTAAAGGTACAGCTACTCAGTGCCCCACTGGATAAAGAGCTTCTCTTTATACTCAAGGCTTGCATGTCTTTAAGAAACTGGAGGACAAGCACATATTCTCTTTTCCCATGGCTTAATTCCACAGGAATTGTCCTTCAAGGCAAAGTTCCTTGTATTGGAGACAAAGAAAAGGGAAGTGACTCAAGGGTAGAAAGTCATATTGCAAAAGAAGGTGGCAGTAGGAAGATAGGAGGCAGGAGAGCCAAAAAGGTCCAGCCATCTACCACTAGAGAGTAGATGTGATGAAAATGCTCCATTGCTTTTCCCAACCACAAAAACCCTACTCCCACAACGTATCTTAACAACTCCCAACTTCTTTCCTTGTCTTGCATTTCCAAGATGGTGGCTATTGGCTGCCTAGGATGAACTTGGGCATTTTCATTGAGTACTGTTTGCATCTTAACTCTGAATATTTGATTGTATTCATGGCTTTGTATTATTGTGATGTCACTGTTGAACTGCAAGTGATTCCACACTGGAGTGTAGGTGCTATGGAATCCTTTAATGCACCAACCCACTTTTTCCATTTTCCAATTCTCGGGATACTGGGATTCATGACCGCCATGATTCTCATGATTTCTGTAGCCAGACTCCACATGAGAAAGATTCAGTAGTTCCAAAAAATCTGTTGTCCCAACATTAATAAGCCTTTACATTCCAGATTCCAGTTTTTGGACTTGTAAAAAGGAAAATGCTTTGGTGGAGAGAAAAGTTTTGTCTGAATCCAGGTCTCTCATTTTTCCTTCCATATCCAGCACAGCCTGTAACTGTGAATGCCTCAGACTTTGTTTGGGGAGCGATGTCTCTGGGAGTAAAAGTGCATACTCTTTGGAACAAAAATGACAGACCAAAATGCATAAAATATAAAAGAGATGTTGGAAGTCATAAACGCCCTCAACTGTGTAAATCTTCTCTAGTCCCCAAATGCCATTAGAAGTGATTACAGACAACACCACATTGATGTGGTGCATAAATAATCATAGATTCTCCAAAGCTTTACCCACTGTGCAGATTTGCCATGGTAGCCTGGGATACATCATGTCAGTACAATCTCACTCTGCAGGCATCTTATATCCTGTCAGAGCAAAACATTGTGGCAGACAAGCTGAACATGGCCAGAACAGATACTTACAAATTGAATTGGATCATGGAGTCTTCCAAGAATTAATCCAGCTGTGGGGATCTACATTTACAACAAATAACTGACAAAATTCTAATCCAGGATTCTTTGCAAGGATGTGTAAAAAACAGGTGCATTTTCATTTCCTTGATTGAGAGTGTTCCTGTATGCCTTTCCGCTGATATCCAGTGTCATTCTGAAAGATTCCCTTCTGGCATAGGCAACAATGGAGATCTTGACTGAAATCACTAAACAGATGAGGTTTTGGCACTAAACTCAGGGCAGGGTATAAAACCCTTATCCTTCCATGAGCCATACATCCAATGTATGACCAGCTCATGAATGTAGGGGTACATAAGCAGATGTATTAGAGTAAATCCTAAGACAATCTCACCACCAGCCTGAATGCAGGTCTTGCACCTGTCTGTCTCATCTTCGTGTGGTTGTCTCTAAAGCAATCCTTCTCAGATTCAGATAAGTATTCCATTAGGGAACCTTCCTTTCTTATTTATCCTAGTTTTCTGTGATTTTGTTAGATGTCAGCCAGGAGGGGAAGGTAAGTATGGTAGGCATAAACCCTATAAATTCTCAATGCCTTTCTGTTTAGATGCAGAGCATGACTACAAATCTTGTACCATCCGCCAGTCCATTTTACCCAAGACCTTGAGCTCCCATTTTTCGTAATTGAACACATCCCTAGAAACTCAGCAACTGTCCTAGTTTAATATGGTGGATCCCTCCACACCTGATGCATCATCCAATCCTATCCTAAGAAAAAGTTCAAGAGAGTTAGGCCTGATGTTTATTTTACCCAGTCAGATTCTAATATATCCACTGAGGTTGCAGAACCCACAGTATGTGCAAATGTTCCTGAGACACCCTCTACCATGACCGGTACAATGTTCAAGGACTGCACATCCCAGGTAAGTATTACTGCAATAGAGAAGGTGGAATAATAGATTATTATCTCAGATGTCCCTGAAGGTATCACTCAGATTTTAGTATGGGAAGAGATCTTGTAGTCACTGATTGAAGTACATCAGGGGTGGGGGCCTCTGCAGCTGGTCCATGCAGACATCACCCCTAAGAAGAAAAGGCAGAAAACTAAGCATGTTCCCTCTCACCAACTTTCAATAGAGAAGGAATTAATGGACTTTTCAGAGGGCCTTTTCAAGGTTACCATGGCCTTTAAATATCTTGCTTCTGAGCTCCACCATGTAGTCTACAGAAGATTACTGTGGAATGATCATTCCTTAGCATATTTCTCTCGCTTTCACTTTCCTGGGCAGGTATCCTCCAGTGATGAGGACTTCCTCCCCTCTGATTTTCCTGAGGAAGAGGCATGTTTTGGAGAGACTATTGTATATATGATGAAACATTTTGAGTGGTAGTCTAAGCAAATCTCTGATGTCCAGAAACAATACTACAGCCTTTTAGATGTGGACACCACAGCCCCTTTTCCTGTTTCTCCAGTACTGGAGGCCTTTCTTGATGCTTTCAGATCCACGTCCACTGATCTGAACACCCAGTCCCCAACTCCCAAGAGGCTGGATAGATTCTATAACATTCCAGATGAACTTAAGTTTCTTTGTAAGAAAACTAGCTGATCCTTCAGGTGTCTTTTTGACCTCAGACAATTCTCCTATGCTTCTGCCAAATGCTAATGCCCTTCTCTCAGACAATGACAGTAGGACCATGGACAGGTAGGGCAAAAAATTATATGCTTTTTCTACCCTGACCTTCAGGGCCATTAATTATCAGATCCAGATGACTAAATATCTTCTGTCTATCTTTGGCAACCTCAATAAGGCTGTTGCTGACATGGAAGGGTCATACTCTGAATAACAGATTTCATCATTGCTAACTCAAGCCACTCAGGTAGCTAGGCATATCATAAAATGCAGCTGTGGTGCTACTGAGGCATCTTCCAGTGCAGCTTCTACTGTCTCTGTTATTAGGAGACACAACTGATTGCACAATGAGCATCTCCCAGAAGATTTCCGGGCAAAGCTCTTGGATTCCCCTCTTGACAGGAACCTTCTGTTTGGCCCACAGGCAGCTAGTTTATTAAAGACCCTGCAAGAACAAGGCAAAACTATGGACTGCAGACACATTTTACTTTCCTCCATGAAAAGATACCAGAGAAATTACCCTGCCTAGTCCGCTTCTCTTTTCAGAAGAGAGGATATGCCTCCTCAGAAACACAAGAGAACACCCAGTAAGAGATTCCCAAAAAAAAAAAAGAAGGGACCCCAGATCTGTGTGACCTCTCTTCACAGATAAGGCAGTGTAAAGTATGGTTGTGTAAAATCTTACCATAAAAGTAGATATCCTTCTCTTTACTGTCGCAGTATTCTAAATAGAAGGGATCTCCTGCCCATGGCTGCCGATGCTTGGCCGGTATACCAAAACTTAATGATCTTGTATGCTCCATATGTCACACCTAAGATCCTCACACAGAACATAGGGCCTAAAAGGGATGTACAGACAAAGCTACCCAGAAATGACTTGCCCCAGAAGAGAACAGTCTACACAGGACAAAGGAGTCCATGCACATCCAGAAGGAAAAAATGCAGAAGAAAAAGTGGAAACTCTCAGCCAGAAGGGAATCTAAAACAAAAACAAACAAGTGGGGGTTGGAGGGAGGAGCAAGTACTGCAACAGTAAAAAGGACATCTACTGTTAAGGTCACAACTGTTCTATGTCCTCCTATATCACTGTTCTATGTCCTTCTATATCACTGTTGCAGTATCCTAAACAGAAAGGAGAGTAAAAAAGTTCAAAAATCAGAATGAGAGATGGAAGGCTGAGAAGAACCCTCAACAAACCCATATAAAATGGTTCTAGAAAAACATGCTCTGGCTCTAGAAACCATATCCAACTTATATACTGCTTAGTAAAGGTATGCACTGAAGACCAAGTTGCAGCTTCATGGATGGAAATTGGTGTCCAACCCCTTGAAGAAGGCACCAGAACAGGCATCAGCCCTAGTGGAATGAGTTCTAATAGAATTTGACAGAAATTTGCTATGAAAAGTATAAGAAAAGGAAATGGCCTTAGCTATCCAGGAGGAGATGGTTTTCTTAGAAGCAGTCAAACCCAATATCTTAGAATGAGAGGAAACAAAACGCTGATCAGACTTACAAATGGCCTTAGTTTTATCCAAATAGTACCTGAACTATATGTGCAAATCCAATGTATGCAGGACCGTCTCACTAGCAGACTGAGGATAAGGGAAAAAGGAAGAACGGTCATAAAGGCCTAATCTGAGGAATCCTCTGAGCAGAAGTAAGAATCAGCAACAAAACAGTCTTCCAGGTAGAATGTTGCAAAGATGCAGAATCTGCAGGCTCAAAAGGAGCTTGATTCAATTTTTCCAAAACAAAATTAAGGTCCCAAGGAGGAGGAAGATGTTTCCTTGGATGTTCTAATATGCAGGATCCCTTAAAGAAATTGCTTGACCTCAAAATGAGAAGCTAAATAGAGATTCAAGGGCAGATAAGCAGAAATGGCTAAAAAAAGGGCCTTCACGGAAGAATAGGCCAGGCCAGACTGAAGCAACTCACACAAATAGGGGACCAAAGGGACTCGCACTGAAAAATGGTCCTGGTTACAAGCATGGCACCAGACAGAAAATCTTTTCCATTTGGACATATACAATTTCCTGGTTGTGAGTTTCCTTGCCTGCTGTAAAACCCTGAGCAAATCCTCAGAAACAGGTGTCTGAAAGGAATCCAAACCCTCTCTCCCACAGTGTAATAGAATCATAGGAAGTTACTAAGCTATTGGCCCTGAGGCCCTTACAAGCCTAATCAAGAATTTAGCCCATGTTCCAACAAGTCAGCACTCTGTGCCACTGTCCAGCAGGGACACAGGTGGAATCCCAGGGGTGTATTTCTTCTTCCCCATCCAGTTGTCCAGGTTATGCTTAAAAAGGTTTAATGAAGTATTCTGCTTTATGTTGAGAGGGAATCTATTCCACAAAAAGGGGGGTCTCTGGGACACAAATCTGTCAGTTCTAGATAAGTGAGGAGATCAAACCAGTGAAGTAACTTGTGGTGATTGCTCCTGGCCAGATGCTTTAAAATGGGAAACCAGTGCTGTCTTGGCCAAAAGGGAGTCACTAATAAGATTTTTGGGGAGTTCAGCTGAATCTTCTGCAGGACATTTGGAAGTAGAGGAAGAGGAGGGAAAGCAAAAATAAACATCCCCTTCCAAGAAAAAGAAAGGGTGCCCATCTTCCATGCCAGATGGTGTGGCAGTCTGGAACAGAAGAGAGGAAGTTGCCTGTTCAGAAGGGGGGGGCAAAAAATCAACCTGAATAATACCCCAGCAATAGAAAATGTCAAGAAACATGTCTCTCTAAAGCATCCATTCATGAGCCTGTGTTTTGAACATGCTCAGACAGTCTGCCACTAGATTGTGCTCTGAAGGAATGTATACTGCCTGAAGAGTTAACTGATAACTGAGACCCACCTCCCAAGCCTAAAGAGCCATCCTGCAGAGGTTTTCTCCTTCCTTGCTTGTTGATTTACTACATCACTGTAGTGTTGTCTGTGTACACCTTCAAGGGGTCTGGGGAGAACATGGGTTGAAAAGCTTGAAGGGCCAGAATCTGAGCTCTCTTGTCTTTGATGTTGATTTGGTCTGGCTTCTGATGGGGGGCCAAAGACCCTGAACTTTCAGGTGACCAAAAGAATCCCCCACTCCATGTCTGAGGCATCATTGAACAGTTCTTGAGAAGGGACTGGAGATGGAAAGGGCAGGCCTGGGTTGAAAGCAAACTGCTGAATCCATCACTCAAATCCTTCTTTAGACAGGGAAGGAGAGATGCAATAAAATCCAGAGGGTGACAATGCTGCAGCCAAAATGACTTGAGGTACCATTGAAGCTTCAGTGTATTGAGTTTGGCAAGAGGGAGCATTGGAATAGAAGAGGCCATGAATCCCAAGGCCTGAAGAAACTCCCTGGCTGGCAATGCAGTCAGAGGAAGAAGAGACTGAAAGAAGGCTGTCAATGACAAAACTTTTCAAAAACGAGCAAACTCTCAAAAAACAAATAAGCGAAAAGATAGCAGATACTTCCTAAAACAGAAATGTATTGAACATTAAAAATGGTAAAACGCTTTTCATCTACTCAATAGCAGACTTCATCAGACCTGTCTAGCATACCTGGTTATGTGGGTCTGTTAATTAATAACCCTAAAGGCCAAAGTGGAAACAGTGTAAACTTTCTTAACAATTCTCTCCATTGCCCTACTATCTTTCTCAGAAGGCAAACGTTTGGAAGAGGGCAAGAGCTTAGTAGGTTTGTTAGAAGTGACTGACACCACAGCAGGATCAGCAAAAAGACACTTA
Organism: Protopterus annectens; assembly: GCF_019279795.1. NCBI lineage: Eukaryota > Metazoa > Chordata > Ceratodontiformes > Protopteridae > Protopterus > Protopterus annectens. The sequence goes on along the minus strand of NC_056736.1, from coordinate 410,151,004 downwards.
AATAAAAATTGAAAGTACTCAGGAATCTTATAGAACATGTCAGGTTTCTTAGGAGCAGGAGGCTTGGAAGCATCAGTGCAAGTGTTTAACAAGGCAGCCAACACAGTAGGATCTGCCAGTGGTTTAGAAGAATCCACCTAAAGCAATTCGTAATATATTCTCTGAATATCAGACACTTTGAAGAATCCCACTTAAAGTATCCCATCATCCTAGCAATTGTGTCCCTAAAGGGGACCATAAGCAACTAGTTTTGCACACTTTGCTGAATCAAGTTTCTTCCCAGCTTTTACTTTGGCAAATATTTGCGCTGATATAACATTGCACTTAGACCCTGGGTCTACTTTAAGCTCTACAGTTTTCCTATTGATCCAAACAGTACAAAATATTTTGCTCTTTGATGACAACTGATAGTCTACTGCATTAAGTGTTTCATCAGTCATGTGCTCAGTACTTGTATAGCATGTGCTGTCTAGCTACAGTGGCTGACTAGGTTCAACATGCACACTGATCTACAGACCCCTCATCAGACACTGAATCTTCATCTAGGGAATGTGGTTCCCTAAGCCTTTTAGAAGGGGTAGAGGCCAGCAAGGCAAAAAACAAGACCCGAGTAAACTCTTGCCATTCCTTTTGAGGATCCTTAGAATGGACCAAAACATGCTTTGTTTTTTTGTGTATTCTTGGAAGGGACATTAGCCTTAGCAAATACCGGAGGTTCCAATCCTTAGCAAGATTCAGTAAGAGAATCCAGAACCTCCTCCCTGACCAATATCTGCAGAGTCCCTCTAGGATCCTCCAAAATAATCAACTGCAATTTGCCCTCGACATCTGGAGCAGATACTTGTAAAGCCTCAGAGGGTGTGTGAAAAGATGGATCCATGCTGGCCTCTGGGGCTGTGGTACAGGAATCTGATGTAGATGCCAAACAACCTACAGAGCTATAAACTGCTTCTAGAGGGAACGTCCAGTGGAGGCTGGACAGCTAAAGAATCTGTCCGAGACTTCTTGGCCTTCTTCTCACCTAGCAGGAGTAGCTGGGATTAAAGGATTCTGCCATTGTACTGTGGGCTAACTGTTTAAATGACTGTTTTTCAAAATAAATGGCTAGGGAAGACAAATGGCTTCTGAGTGTCTTGGGCACAAATTCCTAACAGATACTACAAGAACTGTTGTTTTCAGAAGCACCCAACCAAAAAAGACACTGTTTGTGATAATCCTTATGGAGAATTTGCCTCCTACATCGACAATTTCCCTTGGATGACTTGAACTCTAGGTAGCAAAATAAAGTACAGACCAAGAAAAAAAACAAAAAAAAACAAACAAACCCCCCAATGGAGCACTTATCTGGCAGCTAGGTATTCAGCACAACAACAAGATTTGCAGATCAACTTGCAATAATGGCATTTGAACTGGTGGCAAAGAAGTTCTGGGTAGCTGTGTCTATGCATCCCTTTTATGCCCTACATTCTGTGTGGGGAGCATAGGTGTGATGTATAGCACATACAAGATCATTAGGCTTTGGCATATTGGCTGAGTGTCAGGCTGCCCTGGGTAGGAGATCCCTTTGTTTAGAATACTGCAACAGTGATATATAACAAGACATCTATCTTCCCTTAACCCCCCCCCCCCCTTGGTCCTACACTTCCCCTTTCGCAAAAGACTCTCTCTTTCCATTACAAATTGGGAGAAGATGGCACTCACCATCATCAAACAAGGTTCAACATGCCCTCGAAGAAGCACTTTCCTTTCAAGGGCATTCCATCACCTCCTCACAACCAGTTGCATCTCTTCCCACCCATCCTACAGGACTTGCTTTCCCAAGGCACTACAGAGCCAGTTCCTCCTCAGTTTGTAGGAAGATGATTCTACTCAAGGCTGTTCCTGGTGCCAAGAAAAGAAGGGCAGTGGAGACAAATACTGGCCCTTTCTCAGCTCAACACCTTCCTCAAGGTATCTACTTTCAAAATGTTATCTCTTAGACCCTCCTTCCCTTTATCCTTCCACAGACCTTCCTAGTATCTATCTGTATATTCTCATACACCCATCTTGTAGGAAATTCCTTGGGCTCTCTACTGGCTCATTACATTTTTAGTTTTTTGCCTTGCTTTTTGGGCTTTCTGCTGACCCCAGAATTTTCACATTGTCTAGCTCATTGTAGCCTTTTGCAGGAGTAAAGAAATACAAATATTCCCCTACCTAGATGGTTTGCTAATCCAGGCTTCATCACCACAGGTTCCACTGTTTCACCTCAAGTTCACCCTCACTCTTGTCTTGCATCTGGAGTTCACTGTTAATTTCAAAACGCCTTCCCTACAGTCCACTCAAGACATAGTTGTCTTGGTGCAGACTAGACACAAAAAACACATAGGCTTTTCTGTTCCAGGAAAAGGTGCAGAGCCTTACAACTTTCTTCCAGTCCTTCTTACCTGTCCAAGTCTGCTTGGCAAGCAACATTTTCAAAGCACTAGGTTAAATGGCAGCAACCTTCTCAATGCTTACACTAGCCAGGCTGAATATGAGGAAAATGCAATGGTACTTGAAAAATGACTGCTCCCAACACACTCGACCCCAAGACACAGATTTATCTCATATCTTGTCTCAAGAAGGAGATCCTGTAGTGGGTGGCACAGGAGAACCTCATCCCATGCCTGCCATTCAAGGTGTAGACTCCAACTCAAGAGAGGAACACAGCCACCTCCGATGACACTTGGGGGACATGGACTGGGACTCACAGTTGTGCAGATTGGCTCAGATTACTTGATACCTGACTATCAAGGTGAAATTGTACCTTCAGGCAGTGTACATTCCCTCTCAGGACAGTGCCCTGGCAAATTCCCTCAGCAAGCCCAGTGCAAAAACCCATGAATGGATGCTCAAACAGATTTTCTGAGACATAGTCTAGAAATGAGGTACACCACAGATAAACTTATTTGCCTTGGAAAACAACAAATAACTTCCCTGTTTCCTGCACAAGGACTCCCTGTCCCCATGCTTTGAGGACAGATACCTTGTCTTTCCAGTTGACAGGGAGGTTTCTTTATGCTTTCCCTCCACTTCCTCTATTGCCAAATGTTTTGCTAAAAATCCAAAACCAGGAATTCTACTAGTGACTCCTTTTTTGGTGAAGACAGCATTGGTTCCCCTTCTCTGTCTCAGGGGGCAATCAACACAAACTACCCCACAAAGTGGACCTAATACACAACAGAAGGGCTCATTGCTTTATCTGAATCTATCATCCCTCAACCTAATACTATGGATGACCGGATTCTGATTCCTTCTAGACATCAATTTTCTAAGATTTGTGCTTCAGGTTCTTCAGGGGGCAAGGAGACCCACTACTCAAAAATCCTACGTAGCCAAATGGAAGAGATTTTCAGTCTGGTGTCAATATACAAATCTGGGTTCACTTAAATGTGAGGTGCCTCTTGTTTTAACAAAGGCAGTTTGGCATGTTCATCTATTAAAGGTAACCTTTCAACCATTTCAGCCTGTCTTCCCCCTTACTCCTCTTATGTCCAGGCTTGAGGTCAGACGGTTCTTAAAAGGGGTCCTGCACTTAAATCCTCTGAGAAAACCTCTGTCTACCCATGGGCTCTCTCTGCCTCCCTTTGACACAAATTCTGCACCTGGAAAATCATTTTGATAGTAGTGCTCACTTCTCCAAGTCACATCAGAGCTCGAGGTGCTCATGACTACTGCACCCTCCTTTATTTTCCATAAGGACAGTGTGTCCCTAAGAGTCATTCCCTCTTTCATTCTTAAAGTGGTAAACAAGATGTCCTGCAATCTGGCCATCAACTTACTTTCTTTCCCAACCCACAGAATGGGGCAAAGGAATTCTATATTCCCTGGATGTACACAGACCACTCAGATTTTGCTTTGACAAGACTAAATCTAATCAGAAGTCTGACCAACTATTTGTTTCTTTCCTAGACTTTAAACTGGGTCAGCCAGTATCCAAACAGATTATTGGTAGCTGCATTTCTGGGTCTATTTCTTTTTGCTACACTTACCATGGCAAATCACTGTGGTCTTCCCAAAGGCCCATTCTGCTAGAGAAGTGGCCTCTTCTGGAGCCTTTTACAAGAGTGTGGATTCCAGGATGATTCTGGAAGGAGTTACCTGGTCTTCAGTGCACACTTTCACTAAGCAATATTGAGTACATGTCTTTTCCAATCCAGAGCTGCTTTCACTAAGTTAGTCCTTTCTGGCCTCTTAGACAGATGTTCTTCGTGTTTCACTGTTGCAGTCATCACACTTGGGTTATCTGCCTGCAGGTAGCCCTCAGTCGGCCCGAATACCAGAGTCTTGGGATTTCTGCTGTTGCCTCTTCCATGACGTCAGGTCATCATGGGTATAAAACATGCTGCTTGACGCCATTACATCAGCTTTTCTTGCTGAGTGGGAGCCTGAAGCAGAAGCAGTTCACAAGTGCCGGTCAGCTGCTTCCTGAAATTTTCGTTTTTCGAGTTTCAAACCTGAAGTCTTCTAAATCTAAGTACCCTGTTGGGGATCCTTTTTTCTTGCTCTAACCGATGTCAGAAAAAGTTAACAATTGCCTTGCCTGTAGAAAGCAAATACCTCGTAGAGATATTCATTCTTACTGCATCATCTCGTTAGGCCCAGACCACGATGTTCCTCGTTGTAGGTTTTGTGCCTTGTTTAATGCCTGAATTATTCATCATTGGGCTATCTTTGTCACACAAATCTTTCGCTCTCATTCTCCATATTCCGAAATGGCTTTGATAAGCCATCCAACTACTGATCTTGCGAAAAAGATAAGGATAAAGACAGAGACAGACCACATAGGTCCAAAACTGCCAACAATGCTTCCGTTAAGCTAGTCGCCAGTCCGCCGGTACTCAGTGAGGCAGTTTTGCAGCCCCTGATACCCACTTCTACAGATTCGCAGGCCTCTGCTGAGATCCCTTCGGAGTACGGTATGCCGCGAGATGCTTCTTTGACCATGGAACCTGCGGATGTCTCTACCTTGGATGGGTCCGGAGCGACTAAAACTACTGAGTTTCACAGGCCCAGAGTTCACACTATGCCTAGAAAACTGACTACCAAAGCGTATGCTCAAGCCCCCTTCCCACAGAAACAAATACTTAGAATGGCTGAAGACCCTATAACTTTAATTAGGGGAAGCCAGCCTTCCCCCTCTAAAAGACAAAGAATTGATTTTCCTTCTGTTTCTACAGACCATGAGTCCGATGACTCTGATCCCGCTGATTACCAGGACGTTCCCTTATCTACCTATGAGGATTCAGATGCAGACGATTCCATTCCCTCTGCCTCCCCTCCAGAGTACTTTTCTTTTGGTGAAACCTTGAGAGCATTTCCACTGGAAATGCCAGGACTACACTCAGTCCAAAAAGAGACTGAGAATTTTTAGACTTGCCTCAGCACAGGCCTCTAGCTATACCCCATGTCCTGGACTTTGTAGATGATGTCTTCATGGAATCCAGTCTTACTCCTGATACTTTACCACCAGCTCCTAGAAAGCCTGACAGGTACTACAGAGTACCTGGCTCTCACAAATTTCTATTTAAAAATCCCGCTGTGGATCCAGAGACTCTTTCCCAGGGACCTAAAGGCATTAAAGCTACTACAGCTAAAAAGCCTACCCCTTCGGACAAGGATTCTAGAGCTTTAGAGACAGATGGGGTAAGAAGGTATATACCTCTGCAACTCTTACCACCAGGGCTTTGAATTGCCAGCTTCACATGTTGAAGTACCAGCAGCATAGGATAGAACTAATTAAACAGAAAATGTTGTTGCTTCCAGATTGTACAGAAAATAAAGATTTACAAGAGTTATTGCATGCTGCAAACCAAGTTAGACTTTGCAGTGTGGTTCTGATACCTTAGATGTATCTTGCAGGCTTCTGTCACTGGGTCTGTACTGAGGAGGCATGCTTGGCTGAAGGAGCAAATCTTGCCAGACCATGTCAAAGCAAAATTACTAGATGCTCCATTAAACCAGGAATATTTGTTTGGCACAAAAGTAGAAGTTCTTAAAAAGATGGAGGAAAAAGCTAAAGGTATGCAGACTGTTAAAGATTTTTTACAGGTGCAGCCACCTAGATTCAGTAGGTATTGGCCTTCTAAAAACTGGTCCTTTCCAGTCCCTCCCAGGCATTCTCAGTCCAAACCCAGGGGCAACAGGCCACCAAGACTACAGTCTTAGGGTATGCAGAGATCTAAACAATGGAGTGCTCCCTCCTCTAAACAGGGAGTGGTAAGCCACCCCCTTATGGAAAATTTTCACAATGACTTGTCTATCTTGCTTCCCAGCAAGGCCCAAGTACTTGCCACCCCTAGGAGGAAAACTCACCCTGCATACAAAAAACTGGATGTCCATTACCCAGGACTGATGGGTCCTAAACATTGTATCCCAGGGATACAGATTCCACTTACACTCACTGCCATCCCCAAGCGGGTTGCCAGACTTTACTCTAAACCAGAGGGCAGAGGCTCAAAAGCAAGTACTTTCTCTTCTCAATATCAGGGCTATTCAACCTGTGCCAGTAGAGCAAAGGGGACAGGGTTTCTACTCCAGACTGTTTCTGGTGCCCAGAAAAGAGGGCTCTTGGTGCCCTATCCTAGATCTGTCAATTCTCCACACCTTCTTGGTGGTCCCAAAATTCAAAATGCTGACTCTGCACCAGCTTCATCCTATGCTATCCAAGGACACCTGGCTAGTCACCCTAGACTTAAAAGAAGCTTATCTGCACATCCCCATAAGGCAATCTTGCAGAAAATATCTACATTTCAGGGCAGGCTTTATGCACTATCAGTTCTGTGCACTTCCCTTTGGCTTATCTACTGCACCCAGGGTATTCACAAAGTGCCTGTCTCTAGCTATTGCATACTGCATGCAGAGAAATATTCAAATTTACCCATACTTGGATGATTGCTTGATTCAGGCGGACAGTCAGGAATTGCCATTTCAGCACCCATCATTTGTAAAGAGACTTCTAACTTCTCTGGGGTACACCATCAATGAAAGGAAATCACAACTGGTGCCCAGCCAAAAGATTGTATTCCTGGGAGCAAGCTTGAACACAACTTCCCAGATGGCATTCCTAACACCAGAAAAAATGGTTTATTTGATGAACTACTTCAAACTAATGGCCACCAAAACCAAGCTATCTGCAAGAAATATTCTGCAAGCCCTAGGGTTCATGACCTCATGCATTCTACTAATTCCATATGCAAGACTGCATATGAGGAAACTTCAGTGGTAGTTAAAAAGTCTCTGGTGTCAACATTCTCAGGACCTGGAAACATAGATTCCTATCATTCCTTGTCTAAGGCAGAGTTCCTTTGGTGGGCAGAGGCATGCAACCACAACAAGGGACTTCCTTTCACTCAACCCCTCGCCACCCAAACCCTGACAACAGATACATCAGACTATGTGTGGGGGGCTCACATGGCAAGCAAATGCATTCTAGGCAAATGGATCCCAGGACAAATTCCCCTGCATATCAATCAAAAAAAAATGTTAGCTGTACAGAATGCTCTGACAGCCTACAAATACCTTATCCTTTCAGGACAACTCCGGATAAAGACAGACAGCACCACAGTTATGTGGTACATAAACAAGCAGTGGGGAACTCATTCCTACCAACTCTGAAGTTTAGCCATGGCCCTGTGGAACACAGCCTTTTGCAACTAAGTGCACCTGCAAGCTCAATTCCTGCCAGGCAAACAAAATTCACTGGCAGACAACCTAAGCAGAAATCTGCCAAACCCACACGAGTGGAAGCTGGAACCCAACTCATTCAAACTTCTAATCCATAGGTGGACCTCTTTGCCTCCTCCCTAAACCATCAAGTGAGCAAATTTTGCACCAAAAAATCCCCATGGGCAAGCGTGGAAAGTGGATGCCCTATCCTTTACATGGGAAAACCTCTCAATTTATGCCTTTCCCCCTCTGCCCCTCCTCTCAAAAGTACTACTCAAGATCAAACAGGACAGGCCAAGGACAATCCTTATTGCCCCAGACTGGCCATGCCAGCACTGGTACCCACTCCTACACAGTCTGACAGCAGTGCCACCCTGGCACCTACATCAGACCCCCTCCCTGCTGTCCCAGCAGGAGGGACAGATTTTGCATCCACAGCTGTGAACCCTGAACCTTGCAGCCTGGCTTATTCCCTGAATACACCACCAGCAACCCTCAGCAAACAGGTAACAGATGTCATCCTTGAGGTCAGAAAGCCTAGAACTAGGAAACCCTATTCATAAAAGTTGAAAAGATATTGTTGTTGGAGCCAGCCTCAAGGAAAGGACACAGCTGTGTCCACCTTACCTCAAATCATGGATTAACTAACAGAGCTACTCCACAAAGGCCTTTCCTTCTCATCTATTAAAATTCATCCCTCTGCCATCTCATCTTATTACAATACTGAGCCATCTCTATTTTCACACCCTCTCATCAAACAGTTCCTGAGAGCAGCTAATAATTTATGGCCCCTGAGGAGAGCTCCCACCCCTGCCTGAGACCTTAAATTTGTACCAGAGAAGCTCATGCTTCCCCCTTTTGAGCCTGCTGCTGCAGCAGAGTTAAAATTCCTCTCTTGGAAAACAGTCTTACTTCTAGCCATCACTTCAGTAAGAGTGTCCGAGTTACAGGCACTAATGGCTGTGGAACCCTTCATTATTTTCCATGCGGACAGGGTTTCCCTCAGGACTAATCCATAATTTATGCCCAAGGTGGTATCCAGTGTGGCTTTAAACTAATCCATCCATTTACCAACCTTTTTCCCTAATCCTCAGAATAAAGGGGAAAGGATTCTGCGCTCCTTGGACATGCCCAAACAGCTCAGGTTCTACCTTAACAGAACTAAACCTTTCAGAAAATCTGACCAGCTGCTAGTCAGCTTTGCTACAGGGGCAGAGGGCAAAGCCATTTCAAAGCAAACCATTTCCAAATGGATAGCACACTGCATCCATTTCTGTTAGAAACACCACTTCCCTAGTTTTTCTAAATCCAGAGCTGGATTTGTCACAGCAGTCTTACAAGGCCTGATAGCCAGCCCCAATGCTTCTTGACTGCCTCCACACTTCCTCAGCTTTGGGAATCAACCCAAGTGTGATGGCTACAACAGAGAAGCATGAAGAACATAGTACAGTTGTGTACACTTACCATAAATGTAGATGTTCAAGTGTATTCACTGTTGCAGTCCTGGTTACCCTCCCTCCCAGCCCCCTTACTTTTCTATTCTTTTTACTTGAGGTGTTCCACACCATGTAATTGCTTCCTATTTTGGGGGCTCCTGACATCTGGAGCAAGAAAAACTGATGTAATGGCATTGGCTGCATGTTTTATACCCATCACGACTTGACGTCATGGAAGAGGCAACAGCATCCAATGCAGAAATCCCAAGACTCTGGTATTCGGGCCAACTGAAGGCTACCTGTAGGCAGATAACCCAAGTATGATGACTGCAACAGTGAATAAACTCAAACATCTACATTTATGGTAAGTGTATACAACTGTACTTTTTCACAGTTCTCAGATGTCCACCCTTTTACTTGCTAAAGCTTTGTGAATCATCTATCTGTTTGGAATACTGCAACAATGATTTCAGTCAGGATATAGCACAATTGTGTAAAAACTTACCATAACAGTAGGTATCCTACTGGTCACTGTTGCAGTATTGCTTCCCACCCTCCTTCCCCCCTTATTTTCATATCTAGACTTCTTTTTGTTCTACTTCTCTGTCTGGGAGCCTCCAGGACTGAGGAGGATCCTTTCCTTAGCTTTCCCACTTATGACTGACTACTCTTCCTCAGATGTCTTCAGGCTGCTGTCTTGGATATAGTCTGAGGATTTATGCTCATATGTACACTTATGTAACCCTACACTCATAGACTGAGGCAATTTGTTGGATGTGTGGCTATTAGAAGGTTTAGGCTTTGGCCAGACATTAATGGTGAAAACCCATCTGTTTGGAATACTGCAACAATAATCAGTAGGATGTCTACTGTTAAGATACATTTTTACACAACTGTAGTTTCTCCCTTCTTTTGGAAATGGCCAAGGGCAGTTACTGCATGCTTCATCACAATCTGGGCCTACTCACACAAGACAGAGGTTGTTTAATACACTCCAAACATGAAACAACTTCAACTAACTTCCTGGATGATATAGTTTTAATTCCTTTTAGACACCTATTTTCAGAGGGCACACAGCAGGTATTGATGGAGGCAAAGAAACCTGCTATTAGGAAACAATATATTAATAAATGGCAAATGTTTTCTAGTTTGTGCCGAAATAAAAGTCAGGACCTTTTTAAGGCTAGTATTTCGCTGGTTCTACAATATCTGAATGAGTTATTTTCCACTGACCTTTCTTACTCTATAAAGGTTCATTTTTTTGCCATTTCAGCAGCCTATGGATCCTTTCCTTCCAATACAGTCCTATTGTAAAATCTTTTTGAAAGGTGTTCTACATGCCCCTCCACCCAGAAAACAGGTGGCTCATCCTTGGGATCTTAACTTTGTCTTGGAAAAATTACATCTTGCTCCATTTGAAGATTTGTGATTCATAGCATGAAAAACAGTTTTTCTGATTACTCTGATTTCTGCCAAAAGAGTGTCTGAGTTACAAGCTGTCATGGTGGGTCATCCTTGTCTAATTTTCCAAAAAATAGGATTTAATTGATAAATCCTTTATTTATGATTAAGTGGTATCTAAGTTTACTTTGAGCAAAGTTATCCATCTTTCTGTCGTCTTTACAGAAACTAAACATGAGGGAGAAAGGATTCTTTATACTCTGGATGTCCACAGACAACTCGGGTACTATCTTGATAGAACAAAATCTTTTTTGAAGTCTGACCAAATGTTCATTTGTTGTGACGGTAAGAGAGCAGGACAACCTCTGTTAAAGCAGACTATTTCCGAATGATTGTGCCATGTTCTTACCATTTGTTATACCCACTACAAGGCAATTCCAGGCAATGGTAAAGCTCATTCTGCCAGGGCCTTGACTTTATCTCTGGCATTCAGGAAAGGGGATGGAGTGTAGAAGTAGTCTAGAAGCAGTAATTTGGTCCTTTGTGGATACCTTTACAAAGAAAGACAAATTATATTTCTTCTTTAGGTGTAGGACAGGTTTTGCTAGGACCATTCCCCAGGGGCTCCTGGACCCTCTTCCTTACTCCTACCAGTCAGTCTAAACTAAGGTAATCTACTCATGTAGCCAAAGCTACTGCAGCAGTGATCGGTATGATGAATGTTGCACAGTCTTGTAAGTAAGCTTACCATAACAGTATTCAAATGATCATTGCTGCAATAGCCACTCCCCACCCCTCTTTCCCCCCTTAATTGTGTATGCTTTTGTTGCCTGGGTGAAGACTTCTGACTTTAGTTACCTAGTGTTGGCATTTTCAGGGCTCTAGCCTTTCTCTTTCAGTTGGCATGAAAGCTCTTATGGGCTTGGAACCCCAACCAGTCGTTTTATCAGCTCAACTCAAACTGAATACCAGGTTGGGTGTGTGGAAGGTACCCTTGAAGCCTTGAAAGCTGTCTGGCTATTAAATCCTGTGCAAGCTATAACCCATGCAACTAAGACTGCTGAAGCAATGATCATCTGAAGATCTACTATTATGTTAGCACAACTGTGCTTTCCAGCAACTTTCTAAGTTTATAAGTTAAATATTTATAATTTGTCCCTGATTTTGGGCCTTTGCCCCACCCCCATTATTTTTGGCTGTGTCCATATTTTTTGCACATATAGGATGAGAGTTATGTAGGGATGCTAGGCCAGGATTGCCTAGAGGACCTTGCTTTGCATTCCCAGGAAGAAATTAGAGAGGGGAGAGAGAGAATGCAAAGAGTCAGGGTACCAGCTAGTCCCCAAAACCTCTTCCAGGTGTCCCAGGCTCACAAAGAGTGAGCTCTCCTTTGTCTAATGTGCGATTGAGTTTGCAAGCATCATTACTGTTGACTATGAGAAATTAGGCTGCTAGATATTTTCACCAGTGATCACTTTTGGAAGTGATTCTTAGGGTTCTACTGCCACGCCTTCCTCACTTGAGTATATATCCAGGTTATTTCCTAAGGAGAAGGTCCTCAAGTCTTCTGACGTTCATTTAGAAGTTAAATTCAGGCCTATGAAAATCTACTTCATTCACCTCTCCTATGTCAAACAGTCACTGTCAAGGACTGAATTGGCTGTTATAGAACTTCTCTTTCTTACTAGGCTTTCAATCACATCCAGTGTTTTAGACAAGTTCTTGTGCTCGTCACTTGGTAGGACATGAGTAATGAAGTGTATAATTAGAAAATGTAGCTCAATGACAAGTTACAAGCCTCTTGTTTACTAATATTGTCTCAGTCAGGCATTTATTCTTACAAAAACTGTCTTTGGCTTTATCCTGTATGTGCATTTTCCTTTGGAGAATGTGATGAAGGATATCATTTTTGTGGCCTTGAAGCACACAAACATTGGCCCCTCGCTTTCCAGAAAGTAAGAAACATTGCTCTTGCCCAAAAATCTTCTGCACATCAGGCCTTATTTTCAGTGCTGCATGGTGTACAGAAACATGCTGCACATCAACATACTACATAATATCAATGAATCAAATGTTGTGGGCAGGTTTGGCAACATGGAGTTTTCTTTTACCAGTTTAAGGTCTCTGTATTGTGTCTTATCTGCCCTAGTCAGTTAAGCAATGAAAACATTAACTTATTTATGTGCCAATGTCTAGGTGCATCATCGTAAAATAACTATAAAAACAGAATATGGGGCTGGCAATGAAAAATAATGGAGCTTAAGATGCCAAATGAAGTTTCCAATTAAAAAGTAAAAAGATGCAGTTCTTAAAAAGCTAAATTGAAACAGGTTGGCATTTATGGACTTGTTGAACTTGTACAATATATAGGACTGCCAAAGCCTTTGTGGTAGTAGGTTTTAAAACTGCAGCACCTGATCTGAGAATAACTGAATCCTAGTACACTAGATCCACATCTTCAGGATCATCAGCAACCACACAGCAGCTGAGCAAAGGGGAAAAAGTGGGTGATTAGACATAAGTAGATCTTTAAGATGTTAAATAGCCAGATGATATAAACTATGATAAACTAACACAACAGCCTTGTAAGTAATGCTTGGTCTGATATAAGGAAGTCCACCTTTGGTAACAGCAAGACTAAGTCTATCAGGCATTAGAACAGCTTGGGAAGTAAAATCTTATCAGGCTGCCTTACTGCCTCACCCTATCCCAGAATGCAATGTATGCCTTTCCTTTCCAGATCTTTCTTGCCTCACTCAACATCATATGTTGAAATATCTCCATGTTATGTGTGATGCCCGTGCACTGGCCCAGTAATCAGGGAGCCTCAATCCTCACCACTAACACCAATGAGGGGCATCCACATTGGAAAGGATAACAAATACACACACAGTAAAGTACAATTTCCCTTAAGAGCACACAGAAATCACAGTCAGTCTGGGGCTGGTTTCTCCCTTTCTCTCCAGATCCCCAATAAGACTCCACACTGGCACAGCTATAGGGTGGCAGGGCTCAGCATAGTGGTCAAGCTAAAACCTCCAGCACTCTCTCTGTCCAACCAGTGCTTCGTGTCCCTGCCCAAGTAGCTGACACACACACACTCATTAAGATATGAGTTATATACAAACACACAGACACTCCTGGGGAAAGCTGGCACGGGTTCTCCAGCTATGCCCGTTCCTGCCAGGGTGTAAGGTAGTAATCACTGCCACCAACCACTAATGTCAGCTACTAATAAGGCCCTTACCAAGGGGTGTCCAATTATTACTGTGCAATATTATTATCCAAATGGTAAGTGTGACTGTGCACCAAGGCTATTGGAGTGGCTTTGTACAGTATCACTATATACATGCAATGTACTCTAGAGGTTAAATTATCTCTACACAAAAGAGCCACAGTTGAAAGGTTTAAAAATATTTAATAATAACTAATAAAAATACAAGAGAATATTTTTTACTACACACTGCTAGTCAAGAGTTCAGAGATCACAGAGAAATGCTTAAAATAATCAGTAGAATAGTTCTGACATCAATACAGAAAACAACTAGTCTAATCTTCCTATTTCCTAGCTATTTCTAAGATTGATACTAAAGTCCAAGATCCTACTTGTATACAGACGCAGGCAGAGTGCTGGTGAGTTGGATGATGTCCTTCATGTTTCACTGTTGCAGTCATTACATTTGGGTTATCTGCCTGCAGGTAGCCCTCAGCTGGCCTCAATATCAAAGTCTTGCATCCCTGCGTTGGATGCTGTCACTTCTTCCATGATGTCAGGTCATCAGGGTTATAAAACATGCAGCTGATGCCATTACACCAGTCTTTCTTACCTCGGGGTACCCGAAGCAGAAGCAGATCGCAAGTGCTAGTTGGCCGACTCCTGAAACTTTCATTTTCGAGTTTCAGAACCGAAGACTTCAAAAAAGCTAAGTACACCATTGGGGATCCTTTTTCTTGCTCTTAACCGATGTCAGTAAAAGTTAAAAATTGTATTACCTGTGGAAAGCAAGCAGCTCATGAAGATTTTCAATCATACTGCATTCCTTGCTTACACCCAGACCACTATGTCCCTTGCTTATCGGTTTTGTGCCTTATTCAACCCCCAAACTATTCATTGTCGGTTTATTTTTGCAGCAAATTATTTTGTTACTCGGTTTAACTATCCAGAAATGGCTTCGGTAAGCCATCCGACTATCGACATTCCAAAAAATGTAAAGATAAAGACAGACCGCATAGGTCCAAAACTGCTGACGATGCTTCCGTTAAGCTAGTCACTGGTTCGTTGGTACTCAGTGAAGTGCTTTTGCAGCCTCTGATACCCGCTACTTCAGATTTGCAGGCCTCTACTGAGACCCATTCGGAGTCCAGTATGCTGCGAGATGCTTCAACTATAGAACCTGCGGATGTCTCTACCTTGGATGGGTCCAGAGCCGCTGTGCAGGTACCTGCTTCTGATGGTGTATTCATGCCTACAGACTTGCATTTCAAACAGACTCCATCTTCTTCTTCAAGGCCTAAAACTCGACCCACGCCTAGAAAACCGACGTCCAAACCGCATGGTCAGGCCCATATGCCTAAAAAACAAATGATGATAATGGCTGAAGACCTTATTACCTTAATTAGGGGAAGCCAGCATTCTCTCTCTGAGACCTAGAACTGAATTTCCTTCTGATTCTTCTGATCAGGATTCTGAAATTTCTCTTTCTTCTGATTAGCAGGATTTGCCCTTATCTACCTATAAGGATTCTGATGCAGAGGACTCCATTCCCTCTGCTTACCCTCCAGAAGATTTTTCTTGTGGTAAAACCTTGCACACTCTTAGGGAGCATTTCCGCTGGGAAAGCCAGGATTACTCTGACTCTGAAAAGAGGCTTAGGGAATTCTTACTCCTCCCTCAACACAAGCCTTTAGCTATCCCTCCTTTCCTGGACATTGTAGATGATGCCTTCTTGGAATCTAGCCTGGCCCCAGACACTTTACCTCCAGCTCCCAGGAAACCTGACAGGTAATACAGAGTACCTGACTCTCACAAATCCCTATTCAAAAATTCTACTGCGGACTCAGAGACCATTTCCCAAGGGCCTAAAGGCATTTAAGCTACTACTGCCAAAAACACTACCCCCTCTGATAGAGATTCCAGGACCTTGGACAGATGGGGAAAGAAGGTATACACTTCTGCTACTTTGGCCATTAGGGCCTTAAACTGCCAGTTTCATATGTTAAAGTATCAGCAGCATATTATGGGACTACTTAAACAGAAAATGATGTTGATTCCTGACTGTGCTGAAAATAAAGAATTACAGGATTTAATGCATTCTGCTGAACAAGTTGGTAAACATACTTTGCAATGTGGTTTTGACTCTTTAGAAGCATCTTGCAGGGATGCTGTCACTGGGTCTGTACTTAGAAGGCATGCTTGGCTTAAGGAGCAAAATTTGCCAGATCATGTTCAAGCTAAATTACTGGATGCTCCCTTAAACCAAGACCACCTGTTTGGCAACAAAGCAGAAGCTGTCCTTAAAAATATGGAAGAAAAAGCCAAATCTATGCAAACTGTTGAAGATTTCCTGCAAGTACAGCATCCCAGATTTAGTAGGCATTGGCCTTCTAAGAATTGGTCCTTTCCTATCTCTTCCAGGCCTTCTCAGTGCAAACCCAGGAACAGCAAACCACCTAGGCTACAGTCTCAAGGTACTCACAGGCCTAAGCAGAGGGGGGCTCCCACTTCGAAAGCCGGAAGTAGTAAGACACCCCCTATGGAAAAATGTCACAATGACTTAACCTTAAACCTTCCAAGCCCTTCTCAACTGCCTGCCCGCTTAGGGGGAAAGATCGCCCTGCATGCAAAAAACTGGGAACTCATTACCCAGGACAAATGGGTTTTAAATATAGTTTTCCAAGGATACAGTTTCCACTTCCATACCTTACCAACCCCAAACGGTTGGCCAGACCTACCCCTAAATCAGTGGACAGAGGCTTAACAGCAGGTTCTCTCTCTTCTAAGTATCAGGGCTATACAACCTGTCTCAGCAGAAGAAAGGGGACAAGGTTTGTACTCAAGACGTTTCCTGGTACCCAGAAAAGACAGCTCCTGGTATCCTATCCTGGACCTCTCTACTCTAAACACCTTTTTGGTAATCCCAAAATTCAAAATGCTAACACTTCAACGGCTGCTTCCTATGCTAGGTAAAGATGCCTGGTTTGGCAGCCTTGGACTTAAAGGAAGCTTACCTGCACATTCCAATAAGGGAACCTTGCAGGAAATGCCTATGCTTCAGAGCAGGCTCCATGCACTATCAGTTCTCTGCACTTCCCTTTGGCTTATCTACGGTGCCCAGGGTATTCACAAAGTGTCTAGCTCCAGCCATTGCATTTTACAGGCAATGCAATATTCAAATATACCCATACTTGTATGATTGTCTAATTCAGGCCTAAAGCCAGGACATGCTACTAAGACATCTGGCATTTGTACAGAAACTTCGAACCTCACTGGGGTACACCATAAATTAATATCATCTAGTACCCTGCCAACAAATTGTATTCCTGGGAGCAAGCTTGAACACAACTTCCCAGATGGCTTACCTCACGCCAGAGAAACAAGTTTATTTGACAGCCTACTTCAAACTACTGGCCAGAAAGACCCAGCTGTCTGCAAGGAAAATCCTGCAAGCCCTGGGGTTCATGGCCTCTTGCATTCTACTAATTCCCTATGCAAGAGTGCATATGAGGAAACTACAATGGTATCTAAAAAGCCTGTGGTGTCAACATTCTCAAGACCTGGAATCAATGATCCCTATCATTCCTTATATAAAGATAGAGTTCCTTTGTTGGGCGGAGGCTTGCAACCACAACAAGGCTCCCATTCACTCTACCCCCTTCCGCCCAAACCCTAACAACAGATGCATCAGACTATGCATGGGGGGCTCACTTGGCAGGGCAGTGAATTCAGGGCAAATGGAACCCGAGACAGATTTATCTTCATATCAACCAAAAAGAAATGTTAGCTGTACAGAATTCCCTGACAGCCTTCAAGGACCACATCCTTCTAGGACAATTATTGGTAAAGACAGACAACACCACATTTATGTGGTACATAAACAAGCAGGGAGGAACCCACTCGTATCCTCTCTGCAGACTAGCCATGGCTCTGTGGAACACAGCATTAAACTACCAAGTGCACCTACAAGCTCACTTCCTGTCAGGCAAGATAAATTCACTGGCAGACGACCTAAGCAGAAATCTCATGGACCCACACGAGTGGAAACTGGAACCAAAGATATTCAACCTCTTGAGAAACAAATGGGGGAGTCCAGAGATAGACCTGTTTGCCTACCCTCAGAACTACCAATTGGACTAATTCTGCACAAGGACTTCCCACAGTCAGGCTTGGAAAGTGGATGCCCTGTCCTTTACCTGGCAAAGCCTCTCAGTTTATGCCTTTTCCCCCACTGCCTCTCCTCTTGAAGGTTCTGCTAACGATCAAACAGGACAAACCAAGGACAATATTGATTGCATCAGACTGGCCATGCCAGCACTGGTACCCCTCTTGCACAGTATGTCACTGCTGGAACCATGGCACCTGCCTCAGACCCCTTCCCTGCTGTCCCAGCAGGAGGGCCAGATTCTGCACCCTCCACTTCAAACCCTGAACCTTGCAGCCTGGCTCTTTCCTTGAGCTCTCCAAAAGCATCCCTCAGTAAGCAGGTGCTAGATGTCATTATGGAGGCAAGGAGGCCTAGTACTAGAAAATCCTATGCTGAAAAGTGGAAAAGATTCTGTTCCTGGAGCCAGACTCAGGGGTTGGGCTCAGCGGCGCCCAGCTTACCGCATATTCTTCAGTACTTAACAGACATGCTCCGCAAGGGCCTTTCCTTTTCTGCAATTTCAGCACATTATAATACTGAACCAACCCACTTCTCTCACCCCCTGATAAAGCAATTCCTCAGAGGGGCCAAAAATTTAAGACCACCCAGGAGAGCTCTACTCCAGCCTGGGACCATAACTTTGTATTGGAAAAGCTCACTCGACCTCCTTTCAAGCCAGCTGCAACAGCAAAGTTGAAATTCCTTTCTTGGAAAACAGCCTTCCTTCTAGCCATCACTTCAGCAAGAAGACTGTCTGAATTACAGGCCCTCATGGCAGTGGAGCCCTTTATCATCTTCCATGCAGATAGGGTGTCCCTCAGGACCAACCCTTCCTTTTATGCCCAAGATGATGTCTAGTGTGGCCCTTAATCAGTCCATTCATTTGCCTACTTTTTTCCCGAATCCACAAAACAAAGGAGAATGAATACTGCACTCTTTAGACGTGCACAGACAACTTAGATTTTATTTGGACAGGACTAAGCCTTTCAGAAAATCTGAACAGCTGCTAGATGGCTTTGCTGCAGGGGCAGAAGGGAAGGCCATTTCTAAGTGGATAGCCCATTGCATTCATTTCTGCTATAAGCACTATGGAAAACCTACCCCACAGGGGATTAGATCACATTCCACCAGGGCTGCATCTACCTCTACAGCCTTTCTCAGAGGTGTCCCTACCAGGGACATCATAGAAGCTGCTCCCTAGAGCTCTGTACATACCTTCACCAAGCATTACCACATGCCTATTTTTTCTAAATCCAGAGCTGGTTTTGCCACTGCAGTCCTGCAGGGCTTAATAGCTGATCCTTTTGCTCTCTAACTTCCTCCTCCCTTCCTTAGCTTTGGGAATCAACCTAAATGTAATGACTGCAGCAGTGAAACATGAAGAACATGGTACAGTTGTGTACACTTACTATAAATGTAGATGTTCGAGTGTATTCACTGTTGCAGTCCTGGTTACCCTCCCTCCAGCCCCCTGACTTCTCTTGGCTATACTTTTCTTCTCGTTTAGTGTATTTCACCTTTCTGGTGTAATTGCTTTTTGTTGAAGGTGTAACCTAACATATAATTGCTTCCCTTTATGGGACACCTGACATCTGGGGCAAGAAAAACTGATTTAATGAAAAACTGATTTAATGGCATCGGCTGCATGTTTTATACCCCTGACGTCATGGAAGAAGAAACAGCATCCATTGCAGGGATCCAAGAGTTTGATATTCAGGCTGGCTCAGGGCTACCTGCAGGCAGATAACCCAAATGTAATGACTGCAACAGTGAATACACATCTACATTTATGGTAAGTGAAGTCAAAAACACAAGAGTTGAAGATTTATGGTAAGTGTACACAACTGTACTTTCTCAAGACAAAACCAAAACACTCTCTCTCTGTCTCTGAGGAAGTCCTTTAAATTGATGATACATCCTGCTGACTCATTTTGAATTATGTCATTCTTAACAATTCTCTGGTTTCCCAGGTCAACAGAAACTCTACATTAACATTTCATAGTAAGCTTACACCTGGTCAGGAAACTACAGCAATTAAAGACATTGCATATGTAAAATCTAATAATTAACTCTAGTCTCAAAACAATAGGAAGAATTCCTTCATTCAGACATCTCGCTCCAAGTTTTGAGATCAAACAATTATAATACAATGCTTGACTTATCAGCTTTCTCCAGCAGAGTGCAACGTGGTTACATTTTTGCAGTTCAACATCCAATACAGTCTTTTCACATTTAAGAGAACAAGCCTGTGGCTTATGTTAATAATTACAAATGACAGAATTATCTACAAAATTCTATCTAGCTAGGATGGCAGCCTTCACATATCTTCACATTATGTATTGCTAGTTTGTGGAAGAAAAAGTTTTGAAAAAAATGTTAGTGGATATTTTAATTTTATTTCTTGTAGTGCTTTCTTCTGGAATATTCTGAAACATTCTTTTATCCTCAGTGGACTCCCCCCCCCCCCCCCCCTTCTTTATCCAGTTTGACCTTTTTCCTTTAGGTGTTTCACCAAATGTAGGTAAAAACAAAGTTGCTTTTTCCTGCACTGGTTGTCCTGTGTCACTGGGCCTTTGCCCACCTTTTCTATTTTAATTGCACTGTGGTTTCAAAAAACATGCCTGTGGAAGCAAAATGCCACCCCAAGATGCACTTACTGTCTGAGAAAGCAGAACACTTACAAGTGCTTTGCCTGTAAAGGTTTCACTGCCAACACTTTTGGCAACAGGAAAAAAATCTTTGCTTATTTATATTTGAAAAGTTGCTTTATTTACAAGTTTCCAGAGTTCCTTCTTTGTAGCTGAAGTCCTTTACATCCACTTCAGAGTTTCCTACACCTGTGAAGAAACCAAAGCTCCATAAGGCTCATACGAGACTCAAGCATCACCAGCCTTTCTCTCTGGTGTTCAAATCTGACCCTCAGTTTAGAGGAAGGCACCGAAAAAGGTATGCTTCAGGATGAAGAGTTGAATTCTCCAATGCATTTCACTAAATGTTAAAGGTTTACAGGTGTGACTGAGAGAGGTTTGCTAAATTAAGAGCCCTAGACTAGATATGGGGCAAGTGCCTATATTCTCAGAATCTGACTATGACAAGTTTGTAGATGCTCCAGAGTGAGCACATAAAATGATGTCTGTTGTCCCTTCCCCATTCAGTTTGTGTTGAGAGCAGGCAGTTCAGTTGCCTGTTTCCCCAAAACTTAAGTCTTTCAAATTCTCCTCACAGGTCTCCTTGCTTTCAGCACCTATCATAAGGTTGCTGCATCATCCATTAGGAAATGGATGTTAATACTTGAGCCATTTTGGACATTAGTGTCTGTGATACATATGTCTGGATTGTATACTTTGGTGTTGATGTCTCACCATTGAATTTACTGATGGTATATATGTCTTTGGTGGCATTGTGCCTGGTGCCTGTAAACATATTGACCTAGATGCTTGGGACTGGGTCATTAGTGCAGCAGTTGATGCCAACCCTTTTTGTGTCAATGCTGATGATGGTCTGCACAGTCTCACAGCAGTTGGTGCCAGAGTTCAGCATCATATCTGCTGGTATTGTCCACCGCGATACTTGCAAGTTTCCTTGCAATGTATGCCTCCAATGTTCCTTTCTGCCATAATGTTAACACCTAGTCAAGTCACAGAAATGTCTTTTCATGATCCTTCTGCCTCCAATCCATCATACAGCAGGGCAGATGGATGCAAGTCCCTTTTCACTGTATTTCTCTGACACTGAGTGAAAAAACATTACTCTTCTTTGATGGACTGCCCTCAAATGATCATGAAGAAGGCCATTTCCAAGATGCATATCTACTCCCCTACAGAGTAAAAAAAAAAACACCAGATGTCAACAAAGAGAATGGCAATTCCTAAGCATCCTCCCCAGTAATCCCAGCTTCAGGAAAGTATTGGATAAGTAGAGGCAAAAGTGGATATGGCCCAGAGACCCCATGTATTCCCTGTGAAGAATGCTGCAGAAAGCTTTTTGGTCCAGCCAGCAGTCTTGTTGAGTGCTGTACCCATTGGTGCTCATGCTTAATGTGCCCACTGGTGATAAATGGGAAGAGCCTGAGTCTCATGTTTGATTCCCTCCGCCTATAATTTGCCTGGTTCTGAAAGTTACTTAACCAGGCATTGCTCAAGAATAACTGGGAAACTGGGATAGAATCCTCAATGGTCTTCTGGACTGCATTTCCTACTAACATCATATAAACCTATCACTGACTGCCTCTTGATTTTCAAATTTTATGATGAAGGTAGCATATAATGTCACAGAAAGTTTGGAAAGAACTGTAGGATCTGGTATTACAATGTGCCAACTTACCTGGATCTTTATGGTTTCCCTAAAGATGTCATGGTGTCTTTTATGAATTCCCATTTCCAGGGCTCATATATTTTTGCCCTGAGGTAAGACATACTGAGAAACTATGGAAAAAAAGGAAAAATGTCATTTGCTTTGATATAAGATTCCAGCTACCTCAAATCCTTCTCAAAGGCACAGAGAAGTCAGTGCCATGTGTAGTTCAGACATGGTAGTAGCCACAGAAAGTGTTATGGTCCACCTGCCTGAGGTCTTGCTCAACTATTCCCCTCTGAGGGCAGTCAGGGGCCATCTGTCTACACACCTTCCTGCCTAGTTAGAACTCATAAAGGACAGGTGATGCAGACAGAGTGTACAAAATTCCCCTTCCGTACTTGTTTGTATCCTCTGATTCCATCCTTTGAAAACAGAGTTCTGCAACGTAAAAAAAAAACAATCAAAGAAGTTTCACCAAAGCAGAACAGATCAAATTATTACATCAAATTATTTTCGTGCCAAAGAAAACAAATAACATTGGCTCTATATTGAATGCAAGCAGCTTAAGCGTGTCATTCCTAAAGAAACCTCCTCAATGGTCATGAAGCAGTCCATCCTACTGCACTTATTCAAAGAAGGTTGGATATGCTGTTTGGACCTCCAAAATTCATACCTCCTTGTCAAGATTGTTATGGAGTCCAGGAGGTATCTCCTCTTCTGGATAGGAACCAGTCACTACCAGGTCAGGTCTCTTCCATTTGTTCTCACCTCAGCCAGGATGTTAAACAAATGCATGTCCATAGTAGCAGTCAGACAGTGACTGCAGGGACTCAGTATTTTAAGCTAATCAGATGACTGATTTCTAGCTCTTCCTTCTCTGTATGACCTGCTCTCAATGTCAGTAATCTACTTTCTGGGAATAACTCTGAACCTTGCAAAGTCCCATCTGGATCCATTCCAGCTTCCCATTTTCACTGGCTGCAGCTGAGCTCGGACACCATAAGGTGTAACGCTTGTATTTTTCCACATGGAGTTCAGCCTCTCTAATACAATATTCTCTGCTCCAGACTACCCAGTCAGCATCTACCCACCTTTGCTTCAAAACTAGATCTCAGGACAACAGCAGTTCTTATGATACCTTGAGCAGGGAACCACATGAAGATATAGCTCAGATCAGAATCAAAATAATATATAGGAAAAGTATGAAGCCTCAAGGTATTATACACGATTCTGTTTATTCTCATGTACAATATCCAGAAGCGTTGCAGCTTTCTCATCACATGAGGATACTTTAGTGAAATATATGATTCCAGGGATCTCAGCTGTTCATATGATTTGCCAGCTAGTAAGAATCTAAATGGCGTGCAAAAAAAACACCTCAAATGATGGATGTATCTGCTCACCCTTAGAAGGTCAGTCCATTCTAAATTCCTTCTTCCTTAGTGACAATCTCCATGGACACATCTGCCCTAGGGTGGGGGAAATTGTTTAAACAAACTCT
Source organism: Protopterus annectens (assembly GCF_019279795.1). Classification (NCBI taxonomy): domain Eukaryota; kingdom Metazoa; phylum Chordata; order Ceratodontiformes; family Protopteridae; genus Protopterus; species Protopterus annectens. Next base: position 410,127,320 of record NC_056736.1, on the reverse strand, counting down.
TCAAGGTGCCTGAACTGCCCAGACATATCTTACAATCGGTATTCATGGAGATGAGAACAGTTTTTCTGACTTTTCAAGTATTTCAAGACTCCATGCCCAGGGTATGATGTACATCCACTTTAACATGGCTTCAACAAGCAGGGATGATCATGCTTATAGCCCTATCCGGAGAAGCTGTTTGGGATAGGATACAGGCTGTCACATCCAATCACTTTGTAGTAGCCAAGAAAAGCCACTGTTGTTATCAGGTGATGACTGTACACTCACATCAAATACATATAAGACATAAATGGATATACTTTATCTATTCCATCCATTCCACCTCTAAAAATCTAAATCCTTTTACTATTTTAGTTGCATCTGTTCTACAATATCTCATTCAGATTTTTTAGTCTAAACTCAGAAACTCTTCCATCAGTCCCAATCTGGTGACCATATCAGGTTTTCACTAGGGTGCATTTTTTTATTTCCTGCCTCCGTTTAAACATTCAAATCCTTTTTTAAAGATACATTTTCTTAATGCAACTATTAAAAGATTTTCTCCTCAGAACTTTTACTTTGTGCTGGAGAAGCAAACTGTTCTCCCATTTCAGCTTACAGCTTCATCTGAATTGAAACTTCTTTCTTTGGAGACTGGCTTTCTTGTCACCATCATATTAGCCAAGAGGATTTGGGGGTTGCATGCCCTATCAGGTGGCCCACCTTATTTGATCTTTTATAACAACATGATGAAGTGAAGAATAAAAGGTGAAGAAACAGCAGACATGCCAGGGCACAAATAAAATAATGAAGGATATTTATTTAATAGTGTAAGCACTTTTGCGTTGTACAGTACAACACTTCCTCAGACAATATAAATGAGAAAATACATTACAAATTTAAAATAAAACATTAACCATTCAGAATTAAAAGCCCAATATACGTCACTTTCAATTTGACAAGTTAAATGGGTAAATAAATACTGTGATAGATAACAAAAGGTCAAACATGTCCTGTAAAGTACTAAACATTATGATCTGAATGCTAAAAGTAGAACACATTTAAATATCCAGCGTATATCTCACTAAATGTAACTCAAAATAACCACTACACAGATTTAAATACTGTACAGTGCACCCATTTACCTCTAAACATTAAATAGTTAAAAATTGAACTAAAACGCAATATTCCCATTTTTTTAAAATATGATTTGTAGTTACCTACCACTAAAATCACAGTCTTTTATAGACTGGCTGGCTTCCCTGCTGAGTGGCTATCTGGCTGGCTGGCTGCTGGAGTGGCTAGCTGGCTGGCTGGCTGCTGGAGTGGCTGGCTGGCTGGCTGCTGGAGTGGCTAGCTGGCTGGCTGCTGGAGTAGCTAGCCTGCTGGCCGGCTCACTGCTGGAGTAGCTAGCCTGCTGGCCGGCTGGCTGCTGGAGTAGCTAGCCGGCTGGCTGGATGCTGGAGTAGCTAGCCTGCTGGCTGGCTAGCTGGATACTGGAGTATCTAGCCTGCTGGCTGGTTGGCTGGCTGGCAGGCAAGCTGCTACAGTGGCTAGCTGGCTGGGTCCTGAAGTGACTAGCTAGCTGTTTGGCTGCTGGAGTGGCTAGCTGGCGGGCTGCTGGAGTGGCTAGCTTGCTGGCTGGCTGGCTGCTGGAGTAGCTAGTGTGCTGGCTGGCTGCTGGAGTAGCTAGCCTGCTGGCTGGCTGCTGGAGTAGCTAGCCTGCTGGCTGGCTGCTGGAGTAGCTAGCCTGCTGGCTGGCTGCTGGAGTAGCTAGCCTGCTGGCTGGCTGCTGGAGTAGCTAGCCTGCTGGCTGGCTGCTGGAGTAGCTAGCCTGCTGGCTGGCTGGCTGCTGGAGTAGCTAGCCTGCTGGCTGGCTGGCTGCTGGAGTAGCTAGCCTGCTGGCTGGCTGGCTGCTGGAGTAGCTAGCCTGCTGGCTGGCTGGCTGCTGGAGTAGCTAGCCTGCTGGCTGGCTGCTGGAGTAGCTAGCCTGCTGGCTGGTTGCTGGAGTAGCTGGCCTGCTGGCTGGCTGCTGGAGTAGCTAGCCTGCTGGCTGGCTGGGTGCTGGAGTGGATAGCTGGCTGGCTGGGTGCTGGAGTGGATAGCTGTCTGGCTGGGTGCTGGAGTGGATAGCTGGCTGGTTGCTTCAGTGGCTAGCCGCATAACTTCTCAGCCTCTTAGAGCAAGCAGTCTGGACAGAGACGTAGATAATGCGGGGACAAAGGCTGAAAAATAGGACCAATTTTTAAATCTAGTTGTTACAGACTTGGAAAGTTACTAGAATGACATGCTTTGCATTGGCACAAATTTTCTGAAGGGTATAAAGTCTGAAAGTCAAATGTCTGTCCTTATTTTCTGACTTCAATCCTCAGTAATTTGCCATTGATTTGCCAGAAAACAAAAACTTCTGAAGAACAAGCCAAAAATATGTGACAAAAATCTGGACATTTATTTATTTCCACTTTGATGACTGGGATGTCCACTGGGCACAGAGAGCCAGTTTTCAGTGGAGGCCCGGGGTGAAAAGCTCCATGTTACAAAGTTTAGATACAGATACAATATAGAAAAGAAGAACAATTTACAATTATGTTTCATGCTAGAGAGCAGGTGTAATTTCCTAGGTACATGTTACCTTTAGATACAGACACTATTAATGAACAATTTACAGTTACATTTCATGTTAGAGAGCAGGTGAAAATTCCTGGTTACATGGTACAAATTTGATATTTACAATATGTATGTGGTAGCTTATAGATCATAGCTAGAGAGGCTAGTAATCATAGCTGGAGAGAGGGGTTTAGAGGTGGAGAGAGAATTATACGACTAGGTGGGGAGAATGCATTTGCATTTTCTGTTAGAGTAAAGGTAGGAATGTAACTGAGATTTAAAGTTTTCAAAGTTTACACAGGTCCTTAGAGAGGAAGGAAGATAATTCCATTTTTTTGCTAAGGAAAAAGATAGCAGGAGTTGACCAGCAGGGCGATTGGGTTTTCAGAGACAGATTAGGTTTTGGTGAGTAGATCTGTGAGTTCTCTGAGTGGTGTAGGGGAGAAGGTTAGAGCAGGGTACTTTAGAGGGTTGAAAGATTAGTTTGTGGGCTGTGGTAATCTGAAGATAGTCTAGATGGTTGGAGAGTTCAAGCCAGTGTAACAAATTAAAGGCAATACAGTGATGGGAGGAGTATTTGGCTTTGGTGACAAATTTAGAAATCTTATTATAACAGAATTATAATTTTGAAGTGGGTGTGGCAGATAAGTTAGTTAATAGAGGGGCACCATACATTAGTGAGGGGAGTAGATAGGTAGTGGCAAGTGTTTGGTGGAAAGAGAGAGAAACTGGATGTTCCTGTATAGCATACCAAGTTTTATATGAGTTTTCTTAATGTTTTGCTGGATTAAGTGTCGAATTTCAGGTGTTCATCAATAGTGACCCTAAGTAGTTTGGCAAAGGGAACAACCTCGATAGTGGAGTTGTTTTAGCTGCTGATTTGGAATGAGTTTTTATCAAGAGGGGAAGATTTTGAGGGAGAGAATAATAGTATTTTGGATTTATTGGCATTTAGAGAGAGGTGATTCTGAAGCATCCAATTTTCAGTGGTGGAGAAAGAAGCTTGGGTCAGCGTCTGAAGCTCTGGGAGGTTGGTGACACTGCAGATTAATGTGGAATCGTCTGCATATTGTACAATTTTGGTATTGGGTATGGCTTTGTGGAAATTGTTAATAAAGATTTTAACAGCATTGGACCGAGTATGGATCCTTGGGGAACCCCAGTGGGGGTGGGAAGGAAGGTTGAGAGGAAAGGATTTCAGAGGTATGGCTAGCTGGCTTGGCTGCTGGTTTGGCTAGAGCTGCTAGAATTGATGGATGGATGGATGGATGGATGGATGGATGGATGGCTCACTTGGTGACTCTACTATTAGAAAAGAAAAAAGATAAACCTCAGTCTTAGTTTTGTTAGCAGCTGTAGAAGTGCTGAAAACAAACTGCTCTACAGCAGCTGTCCAATATGGCTCTTCCTGACCAATCCCCACCTCCTTCATGAACTGCAGCCAATTGCTGCATGATTTAAAACAGCTGGATCTAACAGGGAACAACTCTGCTTGCAGGTCTGGGTTAGTGACATAAACAAATTGTCGTGGAAAAAATGGAAGTGTTTGCATTTTTTCCATGGCAGCTCAGTGCAACTGAAACGCTGGACTTTTAAAGTCCCACCACTTTACAGTGTGAGTAATGGGATGAGGTAGCTCAACCAGCAAGTGTCCAGCTGGTAACGGGACAGGTAGCAACCTTACTCTGTTGGTAGCCTTGACCACAGTCAGATTTCTGAACTTCAGGCTCTTATATGTATCTAGCCATTCATCAGACTGGTCATTGAATGTAATGCCCCATTTGCCATAGATTTGTCTAGACACATGCAATGACTGGAATGGCCACACAGGTACCTTACTAAAAGAATACAAGGCCAAAACAACATGTTCTATATGGACCAACTCAAAGCACCTATTCAATTTGAGCTTAGGTTTTTCCACTGTCCAGATGCATGTTTCTTCCTTTCAGTACAGAATAATTAATCTCCACCATTCTTCAGCAGAACCATTCTCCACTGTTGAACATTGCACTTCACAACTGAAAGACATGTCTATCAACCCTTTGAAGTAGTTTGCTTGATGAAGTTGAAGTCTGAGTTTGGAAAACTTAGTTCATGGACCAACATACTCTAATTTGTACTGACATGTACTTGGTTTATGATGTAAACTGAATTTCTCTATTTTTAAAGTTTCTTTGGTTTCCCAGATTTGCGGGAATGCCTTATCGAAAGTTAGCCCTATCAAAAAGGAATGTAGGTTCTAAAATTTCTGAATTTTGTATGTTTCATCTTTAGAACTGTTAAAACTGCTAGTGCACTGCCTGACTCTGAAAGATGGTCTCCACTTTAGACTTTGGTGCAAGTATATAAGGGTCTAGGATATTTCTGTACAGGATAGATTAATTTACCTATAACCTTAAGGGCTTCATGCCTGAATTTCAGGAATTATTAGCTCATGTTTATGTCTCTCACTGCTGCAGTAGCCTTTAGCTGTTATGGGTTGTATCCTGCCCAGGAAACAACAACTGGACAGCTTCACAAAGCTTGCCCCCCCAACACACACACACACACGCACGCATGCACGCACACACACACACACACACACACACACACACACACACACACACATACCTAATAATTTCAGTACTTTCTTGCTGCCTCAAGAGGAAGCAGCTCTGAGGCTTCCTAGGAGCAACATTCGGTTTAAGCTTCATTTGTGGCAGATAAGTCCCCATATGGGAACCCTTCTACACATAAATTATTGTCCTTTTAAGAAAATGAATATATATATATATATATATATATATATATATATATATTATTTTCTGATTAAAATCAGCAATTGCAGTATTGGAAGTTTTCACTTACGGATCGCTATTTTTGATGCAGGATTTATTTTTCAGTTTTGGGGACTAATTTTGATATAAAAGTGTACTACTTTCATGCACTTTTAGTTTAAGTTTTAATGATCTGGAAGTGTTTTACAGGACAGAAAAAGTATTTTGCCTTCAATATTGTGCATACTTTTTAAAGACTTACCTTAAGTTCTTTCTGTCAGGCCACTTTAGAAAGGAGGTCCAATGTTGTCTTATCCATTTGACTCACAAAATTAGTTGTTGGATCTGAACAGATCCATCCCTGGCACCTTTTCCAGTGTTTGGATCCAAGGCTCAGTCTCCTCCCTACCCATAATGCCCTGCTTTTCCCTGAAATTCCTCATATTTCATTTGCTACCTGAAGTGACCGCACATAGTCCATTTGGGCTCAGCACTCTATTAGCTAAGTATATATTTTCTAAATTTTGCCAATACTTGTACTTCTGTTCCCTTCATTTGTTGTATTTTCTACAATTTATTTCCCTTTCGAACATATCTTAACTTCCCTTTTTCTTCCTCTACCTTAAAAGTAAAAAAAAAAATAGTTTCAGCTATCTTGACTCTTTTTCACAATAATAGTTTATTAGTATAGGCATTACTCATTCTTGTCTTTCTTCTTCCTAGTGTTATAGCCTTTCTATTTGTATAGTTGTTTGGTATCTTGAGTGTGTACACTTTTCTTGTATTATGTCCGACAAGGCCATTGGTTTTAAAAAATGTTGTGCCTGTAGGCACAAAATTCCCCCATGAGATCTGCATGATCAGTGTGTCTACTGTTTGAAGATAACCATTTGAATGTGGAATCTGAGTCATGTGCTTCCTTTGGAAAGGAAGAAAACATGCAGCCAAAGTGGAAGAATCAACCCCAATTGCTTCTTCCTCCAAACAAACAGACAAATCAAAGGAGAATAGCCACAGGTAGAAAGAGAAAGAAAAAAATGAAAAAAGACCTAGAAAAAGGGCCCCAGGTGTGATCCATCAGTTGCTCCAGTGCCTAAAGCTGCAAGACTACTAGATCCACCTCCCATCAAGATTAGCATCAGTAGCTGGTCTGATTTCTATCCCCTTTGTGCCATTTTTTGCTGGAGCCAGCACGTCCTAGACTGCACTCCCAATACTTCAGCAGCGATCATCGAGCCCACCTTCTGTGGCTTCTCCGCTCAGGTTCTTTGAGTCGATGAAAAGTTTATCAGAAGCTGACATTGATTAGGATGATGAGGAAGTTTCTTCAAACACAGATCCAAATTGGAATCCTCCTAGCTCCCCCGCCAGGGTTCTTGAGACTGCCCCAGCCAGGTCCCATTTTGATCTAAGCTTTGGTCCAGGGTTCCAGGGTGCAGAACAAAACCTACAACAGAATCTTGCCAGAATTGCAGGCCCTTTCCATGTACACTCCATATAATTTCCTTACCTTTTCAACCCCATCTCCATCTGAGCAGGAAAGGTGTAGGGATGAGGGGTTGGGGCTGACACTTGGTTATGTTTGATGCCAAGGTTTTTGGAGCCAACTCTCTCACTCTCAGGGCTTCAGACTTGAACAGCTCTGCCCCTATGTCAGTTTCGGAGATGTGTCAGGTAGATGTTGGTGATGTCTCTTCCTCAAGATCTTTTGGCCCTGGGAGTCCTTCCTCAGGTCTGATCTGAATGTTGTCATTCAAGATTTTTGAAAGTGTACTCTCCAGATTCAGAGAGTAGGTTCCTCATGATGACTTGACTCCATCCTGACTACCATTGGACCCTGATGTTTCTATCCATCATCCTGTCCATCCATGACGGCCAGCTTCATTCAGCCTCAAGGTTTCTCACTTGTTGAGTACCCATCCCAATTTTGAGACACCCCCCCCCAGAGGAATGTCATAGAAAACCTGCATGTAAAAGGAAGCCTGTCCATTCCTCACAGGAGTCCCTCACAGAAGAGACCGACTTTGATGAGGAGGAGGAGAGGGGTCCCCTAGGTCCCCCCTGGTGGACATCTTCAAAGAAATCCTAGAACTGATGAAGCAAAGGTGTGGTGGTCATCTAAAAAACTTCATCCCAGGAGGAATTAGTATTCCTAGAGGCATTTGGCTGGCTCACCTACTGCCTACATGGTCCCACCCACTGAATACCTTATCAACCTGGTCTTGCAGTCGGCCCTGAAGAAACCCAATGTAGTGAGCCAATTTCTAGGAAATGGAACACAATTCTAGTGTCCCCTTAAAATAGGTCTCATTGGAGCAAGGGTCCCCCAGTTGATGCTATGGTAGTGATGGTGGTGTCAGCCACAAAGAAAAAGATTTTTGAAAAGAGCACCTTTGTCCATCCTGCTAGCAGAGAGTTCAGGACTTTGGACAGGTATGGAAAGCAGACATATGCTTCAGTGACGTTTGCTGTTTGAGCACTGAATTATTTAATACATGTGGCTCATTTTCAGGGGCACTTCACTATGGAACTTTCCAAGTCTCTCTCAGGAAATTTGCCAGTGGATGTCCAGAAAATGGAGGAATCTCATCTTTCTACCCTACAGTACCATGACTAAAGTGCCAAGAGTGCCTAATTTCCAATGCAGTGGATGGCACAATGAGAGCACAGATGCCTGCATCACAATTCATCGGCATGCCTGGATGTGTCTTTGTGACATTGCGGAAAGTTTCAAGACGTCCTTTAGCAGTGCTGCATTTGATTGGTCCACACTGTTTGGACCCAAGGTAAAAGAAATGCTAACTAGAAGATAAGAGGACAAGACTCTGTCTGCCATAGGGATATGTTTATCCATCCCCCCAAGGACCTTTTCATGGAAACCGAAGAGTGAAAAGAAAGTTTGGTTTCAAAAGATTCACAATTTTGTCAGGATGATTCTCATGGCAATGTGACCACTTCAATGGATGTCACCCTAGGAGCAGAGGCAGACTGCAGAGCCAAGGGTTTTGAGGTCCCTTTACAGAGAAACCTTTTCAGTGCTCCTGAACAGTGGCCTGACTGCCACACTCTGGATGCAGTCAGGAGTGCTTGTCTCTGCACCCTCACTCCTAGCTAGCCATCATTCAAGACTCTCGGGTACAAAAGATAATCACCAGAGGCTATGTTATTTTTTTCTCACATCAAAAAAGATCCCAAACATTCCACCCAGTCAGGGGGATGTTGCTTAGACAAAGTAACTAAGACCAGCAAGGCTCTGGAGTCTATTCAAGATTTGTTTTGGTTCTAAAACAAACAAAAAAGAAACTGGAACCTAAGGCCTGTCTTGGACATAAGCCACCTAAATCTGTTTGTCAAACAGATGATGTTCTGGATGGTCATGGTGCAGTCTATCTTTATCTTTTCTGACAAGACCGACTGGATGTGCTCTATAGACCTTCAGGACGCTTACTACCATGTGAAGACAGCAAAGCAATCCATATGGTTGCTCCATTTTTTGGCTAGGAGACAGCCATTTCTACCATTTCTAATTCTCCCTTAGTGATCATATGCCCACCTTCCTTCTCAGGAAAAAGATAAGCTCATCTAAAACAACCATATATAAATATGTCCACAATAAAAGGCACTTCTCTATAGATACCTTCAACTCCATCCTGAAACAATACAACTAGACCCCCTTAAAACACCTTAACCTCGATGTTGGGTCTAATACTTCAATGAATCATTCTTAAAGATACTTAACTCTGTGGCTTTTGCTTTAGAACAGCAGATGTTCACAAAGCTTGTGCTTTCATCTGCTCTTCCTGCTGAACTCTAGAAAACTGAAGGGGGTCCTGTCTTTGGATTTGAAGGGCAGTCCTGGTCTTGCCAGATGATTGGTCCTTCACATCCACAGACAAGCAGGGAGAGTAGCTCTGAGCTTTGATAGACTGCCCGAGGGAGGCTCGGTAAAGCAGTGTGCTCTATGAACATCTGCTGTTTAAATAAGTAGGACTTAAACAATTGCTCTTTTTCCAGACAGACAAAGAAGAACATTAAATAGCCTTTTGGTGTTTTGTCTTATTTTAGAGATATTTTATGTAGTGATGTGTATTTTGCTCTTATTTCTGAATTTTTGTAAGGCTGATGTCATTCCAAGAAAAGTCACTAACCGTTGTTCCTGTGAGAGACCTATTCTGTTCAAGGATTGCACTTGCAGTGTCATTTAAAAATGAAGAGCAAGATTTTCTAAACACTTTTCATTGTGAAACATTTAACAAGAAAACCTTGTTAAAAAGGCTGGGAATTTGAAAGCTTTTGCTGACCTTAGTAAGTTGATAGCACAAGTCTAGGTACTTGCTTTTCCTCTGGTAGCCGAGTCTTTTTCCAGTACTAGATTTCCACAAAGACAAGCAAGAAGTTGACAGTCTTCCAAATGTCATAGAAAACACTACAAAATGCAAAACTGCAAGAAAGTGTTTAACATTTATCAATCTCCTTCTAAGCAGCAGAAGTCTCAGAAATTGTTTGAGGTTTGAATGCCCTTTCGTTAACAGGTAGAACAGGGTAATGGAAAGTTTTGAGAAAAACACGTCCATTTTGGCTTTCCTGGAGATACGACTAATATGCTGCTGGACTTGTATAGTACCAGAAAGCTATTCTGAAGCAAACTGATCACTTGGCTGGACACATTCAGGATAAATCATTGATGGAAAAACATGGCTAATTTGTCTTGGACAACAGCTAATGTTGACAAACATGACATTGTTTTCCTATTTTGTGAGACATACAGATTTTGTGGTATGAACCAGACATGGCTTATGTTCTTACTACTAACAAAATGCCAGGTTAAACTTGACTATAAACTAACTGCAATAAAAAAAAAAAAATAATAATCCCGAAGAATAAAAGAAAAACTCTCATTGTGTTGAGATCAACCTCTGAAAGGTTATCAAAAACTAAGAAGCATCATTAAATCTGTAGAACTGATTATGAACTAAAAAATTGTTATATTTGGAAAGGATAAAAGCAAAACATTCTTTATTTAAGTAAACCTCAGAAGTAATACCAAGCATTGAATCAAGTTTATCTGTAGTAGCATCCCCACTCCAACCTTGAGGCTATAGCTCAATCCTTGCAGATAAACTTAGCTCTAACTTCTCCTCTCTGTCATTTCCAAAATTAACAATATAAAGCATCTAATCAATGCATGTTCCCCAGTAACTACATCTGAGCATTTACTAAAAGTACTGTACAAGGCCAAAAATATCATCCCTATGGGTCTTGATACCATGCTGTCCAGTCTCCTGGTCAGTATGAAATACCATCATCAGACCTCCTTAAACTATTTAGCCACAATGTTTCCACTGGATACAGAGCAGAAGTATTGATATGATGACCCCACCAAGAACAGTGGCCACCAAATGCCTATCAGCTTCACCAGCATCTCTTGCAAGGTTAGGGAAAACATCATCATCCTGGACCTCATAAACAGGACATAGAGAATATACAATCTGAAGAACCAAACTTCAATTTGTATTTTTAAAAGGTAGATCTTGTCTACTAAACTTAGCTGATTTCTTTAAAACAGTCACTGAAGGAGTGGATGAGGGTAACTGTACACACAGCTTACCTCAATTTAGCTAAAGCTTTCTACACTGTCCCCAAATCTGACCTCATCAATAAACTTGTATAAATCTCTGTGTAACACGTTCGATTACCAAATGGCTTACTGACATGTCTGTATTAGAAATAATGGCACACTATTCCCTAAGAGACTTGTAACCAGTGATCTACCCCAGGGCCTGTTTTCAGGTCACTTTTATTTGGCATCTTCTAGTCTAATGTCAAATCTGGCATTAAATTCCTATGGTTGACCAAGGTTATGAATGAGCTTTACAGTATCATCAGCTCTCCTGAAGGCAGATCCTCCAAGAGGGCCTTGCATGGACAAATTTGTGGTGTCAGGATTGTGGTCTAAAGCTTTCCACCAAAGTAATGTAGCTTCATATGATTTAACCGGTCCTTTTACACATATACTGTATAAATGACACCCCTCTTAAAACAGACAGTGTCATTAGATACCTAGACACCTTTGTGGAAAATGAATTCCGCTTTGACCACCATGTATCCTCTGTCAATAGGAAAGCTTTCTACCTCACCCAACTGATTAGTAAAGATCTCTCCTCTAGGTCAAATAAGTCCTCATTCCCCTTTACTCATTTTTTTATCAGACCCATACTAGAATGTAGTATGTACATTGGTATGTGCCTGTCCAAGCACCTAACCCAGCAGTTCCTCACTTGAAAAATCTTGGATATGAGCTCCCAATGTTATTCTGAGTATTTATGATCTAGGCCTTGCCTACAAAGCTGTGAATTATCCACTCCTGCTTAATTTACTACACATCTGTAAAACTAATAGTACCACAAACCTAAAGATCAAGGGACCTAAATCTGCACTGCAACATAAGTAGGACATGTTGGCATGACAGATTCTCTCCCAAAGAATCCACCCACCTTTGTAGAACAAAGTCCTGCTTTTCTGTAAAACAAAAACACATTCAAATATAGCTTGGATGAATGGATGAGAAACTGTTAATTTACCCCTGGCCTAGCCACTGTCTCTTATGAGGGAATAACCAGTTGGGTGTACCAGTGGGATTGTGATAGCTAGGGTTAAAAATTCTTAATGGGTCTCTCACTTAGTAATACCCTATGAAGCTGTTAAATGTTAATATGACATAGCTGATGTTTCTGCTCAGTCTTCTGCCATATGGATTATTGGTAGACTTATATGCCTAGATGTACAGCCCTTCTTTCAAGATATGGAGGAATATGTTATGAATGCTGCCTCTGTAAGACTTAGATGTTTAGCTACCAGTCCTGAGAGATTATTAAATAAAAGAATGGAAGAAATGGACAATATCATGCAGTCAAACATCTTGTCCACTCAGCAGTTGCCAGATACTCCAGGAATTACCCCACATATATCTTGCCATTTTACAGAATGTAAATTAAGCAGCATTATTACAGGAAGCCAGGACAATCTGAAAAGAACAGCAGAGTCAAAAGAACCAAAGAAAACAGCTGAAACAACAAGAGTGTAGGACAGAGGGAAGAACCCATTCTGCCAGCAGTGGTTACATCTGTCAAATGCAACATCTCCCTTCTCTGCATATTTCTTTCTTTCAACCATAAACCTTCTGAGTGGGAAAATCTCATTCCACCAAGAGCAGTGCCCCTGCTTGACCTCCGAAAGAGTGCCCCCCCCCCCAATAGTTTTATTTTTTCATCTTTTTTTTAACTGGGAAAGTGAACTTGTCCAAAGACCCTTTTCAGCCACAACGTTGTCCAAATGGGCAAAGACTATCACAAATCTCATTTCAGTACTGTAAAATAAAACAAACATTCAGACAGCTGACAAATAATTGCATGTAAAACATGGCAGTGGAATGCAAACTGCATATTCAAACCATTATAATTGTCTATTACTAACAATACATTAAAAGACCACATGCATTGTAAGATGGCATATAGAAAGATTTGCAAAACTGCATGTTGCATGATACTGTCTAAAAGAATTCTAATCTAATGTACATACTTTGGAAGATGGTATTTGTAACTCATACAAAAGTCTATGATTTAGACTACAATCAATAGAAATTTAATTTGATGAAAATGCAGTTTAAAGTAATAATCTTGGTGATAAGCATAACAATAACCGAGGTACCACAAGGAAGAGCAGCTTTTATCCCTTGACATTTGTTAATACACGTGTACAGGATACATTGCATTGTTAGGATTATACAGAAAGAAGCTAGCATACTATAGTCTGCATCAGAAGAAAATTGTAATACATACTTTCTACACCATTTATGAGTGAGCATTCTAATGACACTGACAAACCTCCAAGCATGTTCGCCTGCGGCTCATGCATGGTTTGCAGTTTCATCTACAATGGCTCAAACTATGTTTTTCAGCATTATAACTATACAGTGTTTTTTCATAGATTTATTAACTGTCATAATATCAACATGGTTTATGTAGGGGTTTGTGTTTCCTGCCACAGTTTTTATGTAGGAAGGACATTGAGGAAAGTGTCAAGCCATATCAAAGAACAAGAGACAAATAAGGCTTTAGGTAAACACAGTCAAGTATGCACAGTGTTGCAGAAATTTGTATTCCTACTTTTAGAACAGGTAGATTTATTTTAGGGAGATGTGGATACTTTACTGGAGTTTCGTGAGATAAAGTGGCAGTTATTCCTCCATGCAGAGGTTTTCCCTGGACTAAATGAAACTCTGAATATTAAGTGTGCTTTGTTGTGGTTGAGGTAACCTCCTCACCACTACCTATTTTTTCAAAGACTTTACAAGTTCACTAAAACAATTTACTGATTGTCTGTAACATTTTATTACCTTTTGACTTGCCTTAGCTCAAAGGTTGTATTTATCATTTACAGAAAACTTAACTGTTCTGCTCTGCTTTTTCTTTGCATAGTTGAATAAGTTTTTGTTTACATATATATGTATATATGCATGTGTGTACATATAAAATACTCTCTTGATATACTGGTTAATCCCCATGAATGTTATTAAGTGAGGTTTACATTGTGCTAATTAGTGTAGTGCTATGTTATAATCATTCTATACATCTCCCTCTCTCTCTCTCCCTCTCTATATATATATATATATATACACACACACACACACACACACACACACACACACACACACACACTATATTATTATAGTTCTCTATCAGTATGACTCCTGCTAATCTAATTTCAGCTTACATTCATAATCTTTTTTACCATCTCTCTACTTTCCCTATATTCTCTTGCTCTAACTCACTGCATTCCTTCCTCCATCTCTTTTTATACTAATTATTTACTTTTATTGCCTGAATATAATATGTCAGTTTAGTAGAGTTTTCATAGGTTCATAGGTTGGTACTAGGCTATCAGCCCTAGGGCCTATACAAGCCTAGCCATAACAATTCCCTGGCTATTTCTTCCCACATTATTTACTTTCCTGGACCCCTGTCTAGCAGGGCGACTGACGTGATCCCTGGGGTGAATTTCCTTTCTCCCATCCAATCGTCAAGGTTCCTCTTGAAGAGGTCCAAAGAGGCACTCTGCTTGACATGTATGGGCAATCTATTCCAGAGTCTGGGGAGTCTCTGGGTCAGGAACCTATCCCTCCAGCATGTTTTGTTTATTGTGATGACAAGGTTTAGATCCCTGGAGCGTGTAGCTCTGAGGGATTGGGATTTCTTTAAGTGTAGCATGTCCAACAGCTCTGGGTTTGACATGGCCTTGTATGTTAAGCAGAGATCGCCTCTGAGTAGACGATATGCGACAGAGTATAGCTGGAGTTTTTTAAGGCGGTCAGCGTAGGGCATCTGCTTTAGGCCTGTGATTCTTTTAGTGAGGTATTTCTGAGGCCTTTCCAGTTGTTGCAGATGTCTTGAGAGGTGCATACCAAATGGGGCGTTGTATTCTATAATGGGTCTAATGAGGGATGAGTACAGTGGGACAATGACCTCCTTTTTTCTGGATGAAAAGCCCTTCGTGATGAGGTGTGCCACATAGAAGGATTTCTGTTTTCCTTTCAGAGCCTCTGGTCACTACATCCAACCCCAGTACCGCAGATGCTCTTCCACAAAGGCCAACTGCCAAACATTTTCACTGAGGAGATTGTCTTTGTAAACATAAGAAAACTTAACTTAAAGAACTTTGCTGTGTATTAACTTCATCAAGTCAAATATGTGTCTGCATGTGCCGGAAACTAGCTTTTAATGCAATTTGGCTATCCAAAAAGATTTGAATACTAATACAGGATAGAGATAGTATATTGAAAACTTCAGAATGCTTTGCAGTTATTCTAAAAAGCAAAGTAATGAAGACAAAAACTATACTATAATAAGTTTCAGAATAATAGTAAACATAGCTCTAAAAGTTCTGGATTACTATTAATGAAATCTTGCATTACAGTCATAGATTCAACCCTAATCATTCTCCCAGTAACTCATCGCTCAAAACCACCATACAATTCAACAGTTATTTCACAGACAGCACAGCATGTCTAGCCAACATCTAATCCTAAACCTGTCCAGCATCCACGTAATCACCACATCTATTTTCACCTTCAAGCCTGTGCCCACATCCTATGTAAAACTCTTAAATTCAAATCATACTCTACAGCTGATGACCTTCTGAGAAAATACCTTAAAACCGCAGCTGATAGCATTGCCTACCCTGTCTCAATCCCTGTGACTAGGTCACTCCAGGAATCTCACATTCCCTCTCTTTGGGGAAAAAGTCACACATTATTCCTCTGCACAGAGGAGGAAATTCAACAGACATTACTAACTTTAGATGTTTAGCAGTCTTATCGTTTCTCTCCAAATACTTAAAAAATATATCAAAAATCAACAGCTAAACTATTTCCTGCACGAAGAGTTCCTACTCCTCCATACAAAACTGCTTCCATCCATCCTGTAGTACTAACACTGCACTCATATATATAGATACTGACAGTAAAGCTAGAGATAATGGCAAACTAGTCTCCTCTTTATTTCTACACTTGTCTAAAGCTATTGACACAGTTTGTTACAGTAAACTTTTACTTCAAATGCCCTCATTAAGTCACTGTCAGCCCACCCTTCTGTGGTTCAGAAACTACTTGTCCAATAGGTTTCAGTCAGTAAAATGTCACTACATCCTCAGAAGGCTCTAGCCTTGGTCCCTTCCTCTTTAACATTCTCACTAACACCCTCCACACACTGGATAACAGGCCTCCCTAATTCAGTACACAGTACTGGCTGTGTTGTTTGGATGTTAATTCAGTACATAGATGACATCACACTCATTTGCTCATCTGACTACTTAGCACATCTCCAAAAAATTACTCAAAAAGCTTTAACAGCAATTGAAACATTGTTTTGTAACTCAGAACTCATGTTCAACCCTAAAAAAACAAGCTGTGACACCCGTGCCCTGGCCCAGCAATCAAGGAGCCTCAATCCTCACCACTAACACCAGTGAGAGCCATCTCATATAAGAGGAAAGGATAACAAATACACACAGTAAAGTGCAATTTCCCTTAAGAGCACACAGAGATCACAGTCAGTCCGGGGCTGGTCGCTCCCTTGCTCTCCAGGTCCCCAATAAGACTCCCCACTGGCACAGCTATAGGGTCCAGATCTCAGCCTAGTGGGCAAGATAAAACCTCCAGCATCCTCTGTAAAACCAGTGCTTCATGTTCCTGCCCAAATAGCTGACACACACACACACACACACACACACACACACACACACACACACACACACACGAGTTCTGGGTTACATATACACACACACACACACACACACACACACACACTTTGAGAAGAGTTTATACAACCACACAGACACTCCTGGGGAAGGCTGGCACAGGTTCTCCAGCTGTGCCCTTTATTCCCAGACTTATACGGTAGTACCAGCTGCCACCTCCCACTAATATTTATAAGCTACTCAAAGGCCCTTAAAAGGGTGTCCAATTATTACAGTGCAATATTATTATCCAATTGGTAAGTGCGACTAAACAGTCAAGGCTTATTAGACTGACTTGGTACAGGATGACTATATACATGCAGTATACTCTAGAGCTTAAATTATCTCTACACAAACAGCCACAGTTAAAAGGGTTTAAAAATATTTAATAGTAAATAATTAAAAGCACAAGACAATACTTTTTACTACACAGTGCTAGTCAAGAGTTCAGAGATCACAGAGAAATACTTAAAATAATTCAGTAGTACAGTTCTGACACCACAGAAAAAGACTTAGTCTAATCTTTCTAGTTTCTAGCTATTTCTAAGAGAAAAAAACACAAGTCTAAGATAAACTTGCATATAGAGCAAAGGCAGTGCTGAGTTGGATGGTCAAGACAAAAATGCTTAATGCTCTCTTATTCTCTCTGTTTTTAAAATCACATTCCTGGTTCTCATTACATCATTATTCACACTTCCCTGGGTTCCCAGGCTAACAGGCTACATTCTTTACTAAGCTCACACCAGGTTAGGAAGCAAAGCCATTAAGGACATTTATGCATGCAAATTCTGGCCATTAACTCGGGCCTTAAAACAATAGCAAGAATTCCTTCATCTAGACTGGCCAGAGCCATGTTTACATCAAAGGGGTCACAACATGCTTTACTTGGTCAGCAGAGTGCACTGTTGTTACATTTTTGCAGTTCCACATGCAACACTATTTTTACCATTTAAGACAACAAGCCTGTGGTTCACATTAATATTTACAGATGACAGAATTATCTCCAAACTTCTATCTGGCTAGGCTGGCAGCCTTCACCTATCTTCACACAAGCAACTACTTCTTTTCCCAAATCCCTCTCCCATTAAAAAAATAAAGATTTAAGTCCTCTCTCTCTTGATAATACAACCATGGAAGTCATGTCTCATAGCAAATTATTAGGGATGATAGTGAATGATGATCTTAAATTTGACCTGCATATACAAAATGGCATAAGAAATACTCATCAAAAACTAGGGATGTTTTAGAGAGCCAAAAACTTTCTCACCGACACAATAAATTTACACTTGCCACTAGTTATCTCCTCTCTCGTTTATTTATTGAGCTGCCATCATTACTAACCTTCAGGCATTACAAAAATCAAAACTTGAACAATGCTATAACAAACCTGCTAAAGTAAGCACCCCTTTCAGAACCCACCACTGTATAGCACTAAAAAGCCTAAACTGGTAAGAACTACCCCGTCAACTCACATATACACAGCTTCTTACCACTTATAAAATTGTCCAGAAACCATCTTCTTGTCCAGCATTAAATAACATTCTACACAGCTGTGTTTCTAGTTGAAAAAAATTGCCCAAACACCACAATGGAAGCCCGCAACACTGCTGGAAACTCAAGAAATTTTATTGTAGTACAAAAGGTTGAAGTAACGCTGTTATCCAAATGCGTTTTCGACCACAGTCTTCATCAGAATCAATACAAACAGTTGAAAGTAATTCTGATTATATACCCTGTCTAATTGGCAAATTAATTGTCAATCAGTTTAAATCAATTTAAAACCAACAAGCATTTCTTTCAATAAAACATGTAGGGAAACGCTCATTTCTAAACCCATTGCTAAAGAAATAATAAAAAATAATAATAACTATCCAAATTTAGTATTAAAAATATATGAAGCACCAATAAATACATGTTGTTTCATTTATAAAATGAATCAAGCACTTGTACTTCATTGTACTATTAACAAGTTTTAAAAACACACTAGTTGGTTTTACAAGGCTCCAAAACAATAAAAATGTATGTAAGTAAATGTGTGGGACAGTGTTGCCACCTAGTGACTTTTAGTGGTAAGTGCAATGGATGTCTCAAAGTTTAGCTGATCTCAATTTTAGTACTGGCTTGATAGATAGAAAATCATTCAAACCAGGCGGTTTGTTGCATTCCAAAACTATCTGCCAGTATAACTCTTTATATTCCAGTTTGTCCTCCCACATACCTCCCCTTACATCCTTGGGCACAGAATCCAATGCAAAAAAGGAAAAAACTACATCCCCAATTGAGGAATTTTGGTAATTTGATGGAGAGGGAGATCAGGAACATCATTTCAAAACATTATGTTAACCCTAATTTATCTCAGGTTGAGAAAAAATTATTAAATGACTTAAAACAAGATGGGAATTTGAGAGTGATGCACCCGGACAAGGGTGGGGGGACAGTCCTTATGGACAACATTGTTTATGAATCCAAGATGAAAGATTCTCTTCACGATACTAGTAAATATTCTAAGGCCTCAATTAATGAGGTAAACATCGCTAAAAGCAAAATACATTTAATGCTTCAAGATTTATTGTTGGACGGCTCTATTAGTCAAAAACAATTCAACTTTTTGTTCAACCAACAACCCCGTGTTCCGACCATGTATTTATTGGTGCTTCATATATTTTTAATACTAAATTTGGATAGTTATTATTATTTTTTATTTCTTTAGCAATGGGTTTAGAAACGAGTGTTTCCCTGCATGTTTTATTGAAAGAAATGCTTGTTGGTTTTAAATTGATTTAAACTGATTGACAATTAATTTGCCAATTAGACAGGGTATATAATCAGAATTACTTTCAACTGTTTGTATTGATTCTGATGAAGACTGTGGTCGAAAACGTATTTGGATAACAGCGTTACTTCAACCTTTTGTACTACAATAAAATTTCTTGACTTTCCAGCAGTGTTGCGGGCTTCCATTGCGGTGTTTGGGCAATTTTTTTCGTTTATTGGTGACTCTACATTGCCTTCATCTTCTTTTTTTGTGTTTCTAGTTGGTCATTATGATCCAGTGATGTCTATCCACAAACCTATCAAATCTGCTGGGTATTGTCTGTACTCGTACTTTGTTGCTAAGGCCTAGAACTCCTTATCTCTGTCTGTCAGGGCAATGCCCTGTGTTCCATCCTTCAAAACTCTTCTGAAAAACTTCCTAGCCAAAAGCTGGCTCTGTTCTTGCTCATTACGGGGATAAACTATATCCCTAAATATGAACAAATATCTATTCATATCTTACATCTCCTTAGTCTCCCTTCTTCACTCACTTCCTTACGTCTATCATTTTCTCTTTCCTGGCTTTCTCTCTAAATGTACCATAAGCCTGTTTTTCTCTCACTTTGTATGTAATTCCTCTTTATATTGTATTAACCTACCATTAATTTCCCTATAAACTGGCTAAAATTTCTCTAATAATTCATTCTCAAATGTATTGTGTCTAGTTCAGTATTATTATTTAAACTGTATTTCTTTTTTTTATTATTTCTGAAGACTGTAAAGTTATCATTTTTAAAATGCTTTGTAATACTTTGGAGCTTATCTTCCTTGGCCTGTGCTGAAAATGGCCTCCCACCCAGTCGGACTTTCCTGGTTATCAAATGTCAATAAATAAATAATGCTGCAGTTGCTAACTAAAGCCTCTAAAACAACTACTTCCATCCGAGTCCTACAGCCTGAATCCGAAAGAATTTATTTTTATTCATTTTGTTAAATGGGTAAGTTCATTGGACACAAACGTCCCTTTTCGTGGGCAACATGGGAGCACTACCTGGTTGAGTGACCTGCTGAAAGTCACACAGGAGCCAAATGGAGGGGGAATCAAGCCTTGTATCCTTGCTTATAAGAAGCAACTCATTAACAGCTCAGAGTCACAATCCTTTCCACTAATTGCTAGAACAAATCAGTTCCTTCCAAAGGCATCCGCAACAATCCTATTCCTAAAACAAAGGCAAACTTCCTTTTGGCCCTGATCTGGCTACTAAACAGCGTATGTGACCCTTCCTCAAGCTCTGTAGTAGTGACCATCCCTTTGACTGACAAGCTAGAATACTCTTGTACTGATGCCCATACATAATGATAGGATGCACTCTGTTATCCTTAGTGGTGGTGGTGGGGGGGGCATCCCAGTATGGCATTATCCTTGCAGTGGAGAATATGTTTTCTTTACTTAATTCTACCATTAAACTCTGTCATTTCAGTGCCAAACTGGAGTTTGTAATGCAGTCAGTACAGTGTGTCTGAATGTGCTTTAATGTGTGTGTGTTTTGCAGACATCTTTTGTCACTTCATTTTTATTTTTCAGCTGCTTGAAATAAGCCCCTGGCTTTTATGTATACCTCCAATCATAGGTTGGAGAGGTTAGGAATGTGTAATGAGGTTGTAATGCAGTAATACTTTTAGTAGGCTATAACTCTTGTGCTGCTGACATGATACTTTAAATGTGAAAATAGAGATTTTTTATCTTTATAAGAACCCCTACAGTATACAACTATGAGTTAATAAGGAGTCCTGGTGGAAGATATTGTGGATGTTCATCGTGTGACACTGCTGCAGTCATTACACTTGGGTTATCCTGCCATCAGGCGGGTTCCCCAGTCGGCCTGAGTTCCAAAGTCTTGGTCCGGCATCGGTTGCTGTCGCTTCTTCCCTGACATCAGTGTGCCAGGGGGATATAAGATGCAACCGACACCATTTTATTCAGTCTTTCTTGCCGCACGGTGTCCAAAGCAGAAGCAGTTCGCCAGTGCCGGTCAGCCAACTCCTGAGATTTTCAATCCAAATCCAGAACCGAAGTCTTCTAAAAAGCTAAGTACCCCATTGGGGAAACTTTTTCTTGCCTCAGACCAATGTCAGTAAAAGTTAATAATTGTATTTCTTGTGGGAAGCAAATATCTCATAAGGATTTCCACTCCTACTGTATTCCATGCCTAGGCCCAGACCACAACGTCACTGGTTGTCGGTTTTGTGCTAGGTTTAACAAGCGCACTATTAAATGTCGGTTTGATTTTGCCCGACATTATTTTGGCAGAAAATTTAATTACACCATGCCGTCGGAACTACTGACGACCGGAATTCTTAAAAAGTGCAAGGACAAGGACAGGCATCCGAGGCTCAAGACTGACGACGAGGCCTCTTCTAGGCCAGTCGCTGGTTCTCCAGTTTTCAGCAAGGTGCCTACGCAGCCCCTGACAATCGCTTCAATAGAACCACAGACCGCCTCTGACTCCCACGTGGAGCTGGCTGGGCCTTCGGATGCTCTTGGTATTCAGATTACCAAACTTAATCCTACAGAGGGAACCGATGTAGATGAACAATCCACAGCTTCAGAGGGTGTTTTCAGACCTACCCAGTTAACCATTAAACCCTCTGTTAAGTCTAAGCCTCCCTTAAAAGCAAGGAAACAGACACAGCAATCTCCAGGGCAGGCTTCCATGCCTAAGAAACAAATGCTAAAAATGGCCGAAGACCTAATCACCCTGATCAGAGGGTCCCAACCCCCTCCAGATAAAAGGCCCAGACAAGATGCAGACTATGAATCTTCAGACCAGGTGTCCATTTCCTCTGACTCATCCTCAGACCTAGGGTATTCCTTACCCCCTTTATGAGGATTCTGATGCTGAGGAATCTATTCCATCCGCCTGAGGACTACTCTTTTAGGGAGACCTTACATACCATGAGGGAGCATTTCCACTGGGAAGGCCAGGATTACTCAGAATCCAAGAAAAGGCTCAGAGACTTCCTTTTATTGCCCCAACACAGACCCCTTGCTATTCCGCCAGTGTTAGATATTGTGGATGATGTATACACTGAATCCGGCTTAAACCCTGACTCCTTACCACCAGCCCCAGTTAAGCCAGATAGATATTACAGAGTCCCTGACTCTCACAAATTTCTATACAAAAGCCCTGTTGCTGACCCTGAAACTATTTCTCAGGGACCCAAAGGGATTAAGGCCACATCAGCTAAAAACCCAGTTCCCTCTGACAGAGATTCCAGATCTTTAGACAGATGGGGCAAGGAAGTTTATACATCTGTAACTTTAGCCATGAGAGCCTTGAATTGCCAGTTTCACATGCTAAAATATCAGCAATTTTTAATGTCTCAGTTGAAACAAAAGATGCTTCCAGATTCAGATCCTCCTAATTTGAAAGAAATGCAGGATTTATTGCATGCAGCTGAAAAAGTGGGAAAACATACTTTGCAATGTGGTTTTGATTCCTTAGAGGCCTCCTGTAGAGCAGCAGTTACAGGCTCTGTCATTAGAAGGCATGCTTGGTTAAAAGAACATACACTACCAGATCATGTTAAGGCCAAATTACTGGATGCACTTTTGCAGTGGGATGTGTTGTTTGGAGTTAAGGCAGAGGAGGTATTAAAAAAGATGGAAGATAAGGCAAAACTATGCAAATGGTCAAAGATTTCTTACAGGTTCAACCTCCTCATTTTAGCAGAAATTGGCCAACAAAAATCTGGTCCTTTCCAGTCACAGACAGACCTCAAAGGGGCAGATATAGACGTCCAAGAGGTAGAGGTCAAACACAAGGCCCTTGCAGACCTCAACAATGGGGTACACCAGGCCAGAAAGAAGGGGAAGACAGACCTCAACCTTATAAAAAACAGTCTCAATGACTTCCCACTACAGCTGCCAAACAGCTCTCTCTTGGTAGCCCCCTTAGGGGGAAAACTGGCTCTTTTCTATCACAATTGGCATTGCATCACCAAAGACAAATGGGTTCTCAACCTCATATCTCACGGTTACAGGTTCCACTTCCACACTCTTCCAGGGTTAAAAGGAATGCCAAATCTGCCACCAAATCAATGGGCAGAGGCTCAAAAACAAATTACAGCACTCCTGGACATGAGAGCTATTCAAAAGGTACCACCACAAGAGCAAGGACAAGGATTTTACTCAAGACTCTTCCTGGTTCCCAGAAAGGACAAAGCCTGGAGACCCATTCTGGACCTTTCTTCTCTGAACACTTACCTGGATATTCCGAAATTCAAAATGTTGACACTACAGCAGCTTCTTCCCATGTTGGGCAAGAAAGCTTGGCTCGTGGCTTTGGACCTCAGAGGCATACCTGCATGCCCCTGTCAGACAAAACTGCAGAAGATACCTCAGATTTCTAGCAGGTTCAATGCACTATCAATTCTCTGCACTGCCCTTTGGCTTATCTACTGTGCCCAGGGTCTTCACCAAGTGCCTGGTACCAGTAATTGCATTTTGCAGGCAAAAAGGAATTCAAATTTACCCATACCTGGACGACTGCCTAATCCAAGGAGAGAGCAAGGACATTCTTCTAAAGCATCTGGCGTATGTAAAAAAGTTATTAAGTTGCCTGGGGTACACAGTAAACAAAAATAAATCAAAACCAGTGCCTTCACAACAGATAATATTCCTGGGTGCTAGCTTAAACACAACAGCCCAGATGGCTTATCTCACGCCAGACAAGCAAGGACAACCGACTCAGTATTTTCAGTTAATGGCAACAAAGACCCATCTCCCTGCAAGAAAAATTCTGCAGGCCTTGGGCTACATGGCATCTTGCATACTACTAATTCCATATGCCAGACTGCATATGAGGAGACTACAATGGTACCTAAAGAGTGTATGGTCTCAACACTGTCAAAATTTGGAAACAGTTATACCACTAATTCCGTGCCTACAACAGGAGTTTCAATGGTGGGCTCAAGCTTGTCACCTCAACAAGGGACAGCCTTTTACTCAACCCACAACCAGGCAGACACTGACAACAGATGCATCGGATTACACCTGGGGAGCACACATGGCAGGAAAATGTTTTCAGGGCGAGTGGCCCGCACAACAAAGACATCTCCATATCAATCAAAAAGAGATGCTAGCTATACAAAATGCAATTATATCTTTCAAGGACCTGCTACATCCAGGACAACTACTACTAAAGACAGACAACACCACAGTTATGTGGTACATAAACAAGCAAGGGGGCACACACTCCTACCCCTTCTGCAGACAAGCCATGAACTTGTGGAACACAGCTTTAAACTACCAAGTTCATCTGCAGGCACAATTCCTGCCAGGAGAGAAAAACACACTGGCAGACGACCTAAGCAAGAAACATCATGGATCCTTACGGATGGCAATTGAGTCCACAAATATTCAGAATGATATTACAAAAGTGGGGGAAACAAGACCTAGATCTGTTTGCATCCCCACTGAACTGCCAACTACAGAAATTCTGCACAAGGAGCTACCATCCACAAGCATGGAAAGTGGATGCCCTCTCATTCAGCTGGAAAAAACTACAAGTATACGCTTTCCCTCCTTTACCTCTCCTTCCAAAGGTTCTCATAAAAGCCAGGCAGGAAGAGCCAAAAATGATCCTGATTGCACCAGACTGGCCATGCCAGCACTGGTACCCAATCTTAAAGAACTTAGCACAAGAACCACCCTGAATTTTGCCTCAAATCCCACAGCTGTTGACATAACACAGCAATCGGATACTTCACAGCCAGCTAAAGACCTTAAATCTAGCTGCATGGAAATTTACTTAACCAAGCAAGCATTGCCTCTCTCCAAAGCTGTTATGGATGTCATTTTGGAGGCCAGAAGGCCTAGCACCAGGAAAGCCTACTTGAATAAATGGAAGAGATTCTGTGCCTGGAACCAAGCACACAGCCTTGACCCTCTTGTCCCAAACATTCCTCAGATACTTCAATACTTAACTGAGATGCTGGACAAGGACCTCTCCTTCTCATCCATCAAGATTCATGCCTCAGCCATTTCTGCTCATTACAAGGATCCACCAATTTTTTCAAATCCTTTGCTCAAACAGTACCTCAGAGGGGCTAAAAACATGAGACTGCCCCGTAGAGCACCTACACCAACTTGGGACCTCAACTCTGTTTTGGAAAAATTAACTTTACCTCCTTTTGAGCCAGTTAACACAGCAGAATTAAAACACATCTCTTGGAAGACTGCTCTGCTACTGGCAATAACATCAGCAAGAAGAGTTTCAGAATTACAGGCACTAATGGCAGTGGAACCTTTCCTCATCTTCCACCAGGACAGGGTGTCCTTAAGAACTAACCCTACGATTATGCCAAAGGTAGTATCAAGTGTGGCTCTAAACCAAACTATTCACTTGCCAACTTTTTATCCAAAACCACAGAACAAAGGGGAGAGACTACTACATTTCTTGGACATTCACAGACAGTTACGCTTCTACTTGGACAAAAGCAAAGCTTTCAGAAAATCTGAGCAATTATTGGTAGCATATGCTGCATGAGCACAGGGAAAAGCCATTTCAAAGCAGACTATTTTAAAATGGATAGCTCACTGTATACATTTTTGCTATACCCACCATGGGAAACCTGTACCTAGCAGCATTAGATCTCACTCCACCAGGGCAACAGCCACTTCAACTGCCTACCTCAGAGGAGTGCCTACCAAGGATATTTTAGAAGCAGCAACATGGAGTTCTGTACATACCTTCACCAAACATTACCATTTGCCTTTATATTCCAAATCCAGAGCTGGCTTTGCCACTGCTGTGCTGCAGGGCCTTATAGCCACCCCAATGCCTTATAGATCCATCTTCCCTACCTCAGCTTTGGGATTCCACCCAAGTGTAATGACTGCAGCAGTGTCATACGATGAACATAATACAGTTTTGTACCTACCATAAATGCAGATCCTCGAGTGTAGACACTGCTGCAGTCCAGGTTACCCTCCCTCCTTCCCCTCTTACTTTCTGGTACGGACCTAGGTTTTTCTACCCTTATTTCCTAAAGGGAGTATTTGCTGGTAATTAAAAATGGTTGTTTGCTTTTCTATTATATATTTGACTAGCAATTTGAAAGGCCTACCTATTTGGGGGCACCTGACATCTGGGGCAAGAAAAACTGAAGAAAATGGCGTCTGCTGCATCTTATATCCCCCTGGCACACTGACGTCAGGGAAGAAGTGACAGCAACCGACGCCGGACCAAGACTTTGGAACTCAGGCCGACTGGGGAACCACCTGACGGCAGGATAACCCAAGTGTAATGACTGCAGCGGTGTCTACACTCGAACATCTACATTTTTGGTAGGTACAAAACTGTACTTTTCTCACTCCAGCTCCTCTAACACAGTTTGGAGGTCCGTGTAAGAAAACTGAAGATCCAGGCCACATGGGACATATCTTTCGCAAAAAGGCACATTAGTATAAAAAATGATAGCAGTTGTTCAGGCCCTCAAGATCTTCAGCAAGATTTGGCCACGGGGAA
Source organism: Protopterus annectens (assembly GCF_019279795.1). Classification (NCBI taxonomy): domain Eukaryota; kingdom Metazoa; phylum Chordata; order Ceratodontiformes; family Protopteridae; genus Protopterus; species Protopterus annectens. Next base: position 410,100,400 of record NC_056736.1, on the reverse strand, counting down.
CCCTACACATCATTACAGAAAACACCACAGTACTTCAGCAATCAAAGGGGAACCACATCTATCAGCTATGCAGACTAGCAATGCAAATTTGGAGATAGTCTAAAAGCAAGGCCCTGACCCTCAAGGCATCTTTCATTCCACTTTAAGAAAATGTTTTAGCAGCCTTGCTGAGCACAGCACAATCAGACCCAGGTGAATGGATGGTAAATGGGGACAGGTTTCTGGATTTGACCCATTGGTGGGATGTGCCAGAAGTAGGCCTTTTTGCTTCCAGACAGCAAACAACTCAGGAAGCTTTGCATAAGGATTACAACTCCATGTATTTGGTCAAAAGATGACTTCTGTATATCATGGCTATATCTATTTCTGTATTCATTCTCTTCTATGCCCTTGATTTGTAGAGTATTAAAAACATATGAATGAAAACAGACAAAAATGCTTTTGTGGCTCCCTTTTGCCCAATCAGAATTGGTTCTTGAGAGGCAAGAGCTGATTCCTCTGCCTCAGCATGTGAACCTCTTATCTCAAAACAGAGTGCCTGCTACACCCCAACATGAAGGATCTAAGGCTGACAACTTGTATGATCTAATACTCATCACAGTTAAGCATATGTTTTCAGATTATATGCTAAACATTACAAGAGAAGCTAGGAAACCAAATGTATGGAAATTATGCATAACTAAGTTGAGACCATTCTCCTTTTGTGCCATGGCAGAGACCAGGCCCCAAATTCAGCTCAGTTGCCTCTAGTTGTCATCTGTTTGTCATATTTTTTGAGTGCAGAACTGTCTTGTACTTCACTGAAGGTATATGTATCAGCCCTCTGTGCTTGTCTGTCCCTGGAGACCCCTCCACACTCCCATTTACCAGTCAAGCTGTTCTTGGAGGGTGCATTGCACATAAGACTACCCAAGATGGTCATTTCTCCACCACAGGACCTCAGTTACGCACTAGAAAAGTTCACCTTTTCATCCTTTGAATCATCAGCTTCCATATTCCTCATGTACATTTCCTGGAAAAGAGTGTCTTTTTGTGGCTGTTATCTTGGCTAGGAGGATTACTGCAGTATGTTATCTGCAAAGAACCTATTTTCAAATCTAACAATGACAGGGTCATTCTAGGAAATAATTCTACTTTCATGCCTAAAGTGTTGAGAGAGACCAGTCTTTAAATCAGGCCATTCAACTCTGTATCTTCGTTCAAATTGCCCAGAGTGGGCAGAGGGGATATGCTGCATTCTTTACATATGAATTGGCAAATGAGATTTTATTTGGACAAAACTAAACTTACAATAAAGTCAGATAAACTGTCCATTTTATTTTCCAAGGGCAGAAAGGGGAAGCTTATAAATATGTATACTGTATCTAAAAAGCTAGCTGTATTTGTTTTATTCATTGCATGCCAAGACCCAGTCCACTAGGGCCGGAGCCTAGATGGCCAACTGGTAGCAGCACGTAAAAAACAGGAAATAATTATTTTCTTTGAACAAAAACAACTAAATATTATTAATCTACTTTTGTTTCATCAGCATACTAACTTTGGTAACATGTCATCAATATTTTCCTGTCAAACCAATTTGGAGATTATTATTACTTTGTGGAAATGAACAACTCAAAGAACTCACACACTATCAACTTGAGAAAATAAATTCAGTTAATGTCTTCCACATTGCAAGAGCTATCCTTGAAAATGGATGGATTTAAAGATAACCTTGAAAACCTAATATAAAATTGCCAAAAACAAACTGATGTCTTCAAGGAATTACTACAATAGCAACAAACAAAAATATTGGACATTGAAACTTCTCTCTGTGACATAGACGGGAGAGTAAAAGAAGAAGAAAATCAAAGTGAATTTATTTTGCAGCAAAACAACTAATTAACAAGATAGATGACCTAGAGCATAGAGAAAGAAGAACAAACATCAGAATATTTGGTCTCCCAGAAAGAACTGAAGGTGAGGACATTATTTTATTCTTAAATTCCTGGCTTCCTGAAATTTTGGACTTAAATGAAGGCTTATCCAGTGGCATAGAAAGGGCTCATAGAGCCATAGGAAAGCCTATACCTTTCTCACCTACTGCTTCTCCAAGATCAATTGTAGAATTTTTTATCATACATGGACAAAGAACTTGTACTTAAATCAGCTTGGAGAAAAAGGCCTTTAAAATACAAACATCATCAAAGCAGATTTGATAATGACTGTTCTACTAGAGTCCTTGACATGAGGAAAAAAAAACTTGGCCACTTGTGAAACTACCTAAACAAAACAAAATAAAAGCTCATCTTGCATATCCTGCAGAAATCAAGATTTTGTACTCAAATGAAATGAGGACCTTCAACAATATAGAAGACGCATCTTTCATCAGAAACAATAACATAATTACAATTCCAGAAGAAATGGACTGGACATATTCTCCTTCTACATTGAAAAGATGATCTGAAAAAAGTCTTGGACTGATGTGAAGAAAAAGAAACAAAGAACTGAAACAAAAAATACTGTAACAGTCTGAGATATATACTAATGAAATCCAAAAACGTATGCACAATTAAGTTAACGCTGTCTCTTTTTTTGCTCTCCCTTTTTCTTTCTTTCTTTTCCTCTCTCTTTTCTGTTACCTTCTTTTTCCTACTCTTCCTTCCAGATATATATTTATCCTATATGCAACAAACATCTTAGCACAAGACACTTCAGTAAATATAGGAAGATAAATAACTGAAAAAGTAACATTTATTACATTACAATGTTCCATTTTAACATAGTCAAGAGGGGGGGGAGATGGGATGATATCCAGGAATGTGTGTTGGTACATTGTTTATGTGTGCATTTTCATCTAGCTGTTTGAATCCTTTGGATCTGTTCCCGAGGTATGGATTGCTATATATATGGGTTGGTAAGTGGGAAGATCCTATTTATACATAAATGGTTGTTTTTTTATTTTTCCTTTTTTCTTAAAAAACAGATCAAGACAAACAGGAAATGGTTACACAAGTCTTGTTTCATGTCATAGAACTGTTTCAGTTAAAACAGCGCATTTAAACATGTAATGTTCGAAACTAGTTCACATATTAGTGAGGTTGGCACAAGTTACTGAGAGCACCAAATTTCCCTGTAATCAAGAAAACAATTTCTTCACATTCTAATAATAAATGGTCTCAACACTGGAATTACATTCTTTAGATAATATAATGTCATGACCAAGAGAAAATGTGGTAAGGCGAAGAGATAGAGGAAATGCTGTTAACACAAATTGACCTTATGCGAGGTCTATGAGTTTTAGAATCCTGATACGATCTCTTGTTTCCTCTTTCTCTTCACTCAGTGAGTCAGCAGCATGGTTTAAACACACTTACATTGAGGCAACATAAAACTTGAAGATTGTATTCGCAAATATATAGCCTCAGTTAGTAAGAAACATATTAGAAGTGTACTTATGCGCTTCCGCATTTATTTAAAGAGACAAGCACTTATTTATTTGTTCTAGTGCTGCATGATGTATCATAAGAAGAGTAGGAGCCTTTTTTTACCTAAAGAAACTTAAGTTACATCTGGACAGAGCTGTTTATTTAGTTACCCAATAAAAGAATATGATACATATAAATACAACATTACATCATCTTTGAATATATGTCTAGCTCTTTGATAAATGTATTAACTTAAAGGTGACATGTAACAGTGTCTTCATGAAGAGATGGGAAAAGCTATCATTTGTAAACCATGTTGCCACTTGGAATCACTTATTTGGATACTTTTTTTTCTAGTGCAGATGGGAAAATATAATCGGCTATAATATTAACCCTGAAATGTATTAGTTCAGGGGTTGATTCATAATAAATAAATAAAAGAAATGAGGAATACTCATTAGAATTTTAGCAGAAGCATGAAACAATTTTAGTATTACCTCTAGATGGAGCCATTGGCAAACAAAATAAGTACAGATCTTATATAAAGACAAGTAACATATTAAGCAATACACAATACATATAGAATCAATAGATTCAACATATTCTAATGTGTAAAAATAATTACTGTATTGATATAGTTATTGTTTATTTGTATCTGTGATGAGATTCCATGACTTAAATAGTTTTATGAGTGTTTTTAAAAGATGAATATAGATAAATATCTTGAAACAGAAATGACAAGTACAGTCTAAAATTAATTTCTTTGTCTATAAAGGACATCTCATTCTTATGTTAATGTTAAGGGTTTATTTTACTTCTGGTTATTCTATAACAACATGATATATATATATATATATATATGTCCTTTGATATAGGTATACTTAAAGTGAAATGCTTGTCATTGTATATCCACTTTACATAGATATTCATACTCAGTCATTAGATGACTACATGTCTGAGTATATCTACTGATATACAGAACTTGAGACCTTATTAAAAGGGAGTGTATTTTCAGAAATATTTTATGTACATGAATTATCTAACATATAGCATCATATAGTATAATGATAAGATGAACATGAATTAAATTAGTTTTAAACATCTTTTTTCAAAGAATGATATTTTATGAAAGTCAGTATGGATAGATGACATTACATGGAAACATTTATACATGGAAACATGATAATTAAATTATCATCATTAAAATGCATGTATAGGATGCAAAAAGAGTTGGGGAAATTACATAAAATGCAGCAAGTTTATAAAAAAGTTTTGTTGTTTGTACAGAAATTCTTAAACTGATTGTATTCAACTCTTTGATTGTACATAGCGAAAACTTTCCACTTAAAAATTGATGGTCGAACTTGAAATACATAAACAATCTAATCTAAATTTTGTTTTAAAATATGTTTTTACAACCCATTAATAAATATAGTTAAATGTTGACATAGTTATTCAAAATTAAAATCTCTATCAAAGTCATTATGGAACTAAATGGTAGATTTACTGTAGCTAAGGCATGAGGGTTAATCTGGTATATTTTCTTTTATCTACTAGATTAGGAATGCTTATCATTCCATGTAAGATAAGAGATTTTTCAAAATTCTAGCTTTTTTTGTTATATATAATTGTTTTTGTATTTGTGTTCTTCTTGCTGGCCTGAATTGGAATTTATTATATATACTTTCTTAAAGAAAACCAATCTTATCATAAAAACTAAAAAAGACAAAATATTTAATCAATTACAATGTTATAGAAGAGTACTGAGTTTTACTTGTATAGAAATAATTTAAAAACCAACTTAACATTTATGGACTTATCTCTACTTTCTTTATACACTAATGGTTTAAACAACCCAAAGAGGAAATCTAATTTGTTAAGATACTTAAAGTTAAACAAAGCTCAGGGGATTTTTCTTTAAAAATCCCATTTTAAAACAAAGATTCATTTATATGGACTCCAATTGAATACTTAATATCTCACTCTTCATATAAGACAAAAAAACAGAGGAGTAATAACATTATGGAGGAAGAATATTACTAATCGCTAAATCATCTACAAATATGAAAATAAAGAAGGCCTTATAACAATTGTTATAGTAAAATTTAATATAATATGGACCCTAGTAAATATGTATTGGTTCCCTGGTATGGAGACAAGGATAGCTAAAAAACATCTAGATCTCATAGGCAGAATTTATAAGGGTAACTTGATAATTAGTGGTGATTTTAATTGTATTCTAGATAATTCTGAGATCACTCATAAGAGAAATTTACATCTCACTCCTACAGTAAAATTACTCAAACATGGGCTGAGAATTATAATTTAATTGATACATATAGCTTTAAAGATAATTCATTATTGTTCTATCATCAAGACTATAGATTTAACACTCAAACTTGAATTGATAAAATCTTCATATCACAAGAACTAAACACAAATAATTTCTTAATTTGTCCTCGCCCTTTGTCAGATCATAATTCTCTTACTCTCAAACTTCAAATAAATTAAAAAAAAACTAACACATATAACAAGAATACCAGCCTGTATAACAAAATTGAAGGAATTCAAACCTTGGCTGGTTTCAGAATTACAATTTTCTTAGATGCTAACTATTCTGAAGAGATCAATATAGTTATGGGACACCTTGAAAGCACACACACACACACACACACACACACACACACACACACACACATATATATATATATGGCAAAACTCTTACAGGGTTCAAAAATAAATCCAAAGAATGGGAATCTAAATTACATAATATACAAAATCAACTTGCTGAGATAAAAAATGGACACTACAAGCACTTATATTGACAAAAAAAACTGATGATCTGAATAAAAAATCTATTGAAATTCTAACTCATAAAACTAATTTGGCATTGGAAAAATTTACGTTAAATACATATTCTTCTTCTTTCAGCTTTTCCCGGTTAGCGGTTGCCACAGTAGATCACCTGTCCGCTCATGATTGGCAGTGGAGTTTTATGGTGCCAAGTTACCAGCCTGCACCTAACCTTCCACAGAAGGCTCACACATGCACGCACTCACACCTAGGGCCAATTTAGAGTGTCCAATGCACCTACAGCTTGTCTTTGGGATGTGGGAGGAAACCGGAGCACCCGGAGGAAACCCACGTGACCACAGGGAGGACATGCAGAGACTCCACACAGAAGGCACCCCAGCCAAGGATCGAACTGTAGAACCTCTTGCTGTGAGGCAACAATGCTAACCGCTGCACCACCATGGCCACCCAAAGTTAAATACATATTCTACATCTTCTACATTTATGCACAATTTAATTATGAGAGTTAAAAGGCAATCTAGAACAAATATCACAAATTCTTCATGAGGGGAAAAATAAAGTATCATAAATAAGTGACATTCTCGATGCTTTTAAACATCATTATACTAAACATTATGGAATGAATAATACCCATACTATTCCCTTAAATTTAGAATCAATCTTTGCAAAAGTTAAGAAAATACCAGAAAAATTAAAATTAGAGATTCAAAAACAAATTTCTTACAAATAAGTTACAGAAATCATCAAGGAAAGCAAGAGTAACAAAGCTCCAGGAGCTTATGGCATTATAATTGAACTGTATAAAATTTTTCCAACATCTGTAACTTCACTTCTCCACAAAACCCTACTAGAAATTCAAACACAAAACATTACTCCACCTTCATAGAGATACTCACTAATAACACCAATTATAAAAGAATGCAAAGACCCTATGCAATGCAGCTCCTATAGGCCAATATCATTACTTAATGATTATAAAATCTACATGTCTATTTTTCCAATAGAATGAAAAAAATAAATAAATAAATGAAGATCAAATGGGTTTCATATATAACAGATGAACGTATGGCAATATACAAACAGTATTAACTGTTATTGACATCTTAAATAGAAAAAACTCGGAAGCCTTGCTAATAGCATTAGATATAGAAACAGCCTTTGATTAATTACAGTGGGGCTATTTATTTAAAATATTAGAATTATATGAATTTCCTCAGTATTTTATTTTATTGATAAAAATATTTATAAAAATAACTTAGCATATGTTAGATTAGGACCCTACACATCTGAGCCAATAACGTTGCAAAATGTACAAAAACAAGGTTGTCCTATGTCTCCTATTCTATTTGCTTTAGCTATAAAATGATTTGCTTCCTCAATATGCTCCAGTGCTACAATAAAGTGTATTGACATACATGGAAAGTGCAACTCTAAAATTATGTTATTTGCGGATGACATACTCCTTACCTTATCCATCTTAAAAGAATCTATAAAAGAACTAGATATATGAGTTGAAAAAAAATACTCAATTTCAGGTTGTTTCAACAAAACAAAATCTAACTTCATAATATTAAATAAAAATTAGTTCAAAAGTAGATAGAAACAACATAATTGGCAAACACATCTCCAACTTAAATTATTTAGTCATAACTAATAATATAGATAAAATCTTAGACCTAAATTATAATAACATTACAACAATGTTGAAAACCTATATAAAAAAGAGGAATAAAACTTATTTAATTTTTGAAGACAGATTGCAACTAATAAAAATGGCATTGTTACCAAAAAATGTATATGTAGCACAAGCTATACCCAAGATACCAAATACATACTTCTTAAAAGAAATACACTTCTATTAAAATTTATTTGGTGCCCAAATAGAAATAGAATAGCATATGTGCATCATATCAAACCATGGGAACAAGGAGGGATTACATTTCCAGAGACTTGCATTAAAGCTTCTATTTTTAGAATCATTATAAATTGGGTTGATCCAAATTACTCTTCTAATTGGAAAACTGTACACACTCTTATTCTTTTAAATGAAAATTCCATAATAAAAAAATCTCAAGTTAGACATTCAAAACTATATATTATTGCATATTTTATGTATAGGCAGTCAATATAATCTAGTAACACTGACAAAATTAAAATGTATAAATCATATTTTTGAAATATTTAGAAGATTCATTAATGTTAATACAGATGTTAAAATTTGGATGGACTTAATACCATTTAGCTCCACAAAAAAACTTCTCTAATAAAATACACAGGAATGTTCTTACAAAACAGGAAACAAATAATTTCATCTGCTGGCAACATTGAATTAATAATTTGAAAGCTGCTGATAGCCAAGATACAAGTTCATATGATCTCTCTTCGATTGGCTAGTTCTTCAAAGTGTACTGATCTATACATATGATCTATGCAGAACAGTTAATAATTCTTCCTTTAAAGACAGACCCAAATTTATAAAATATTTGTATGAAGTTATTTACAAAAATCAAAATCGGGAATAAAACTAATAAACTATATAAATTATTAATAAATTATAAAGTTAGAATTCAGCAGAACTATTGGAATTTCATCACTAAAGGACATTCAATATATCTGTCCAAGGGAAATGAATCTAATCTTTTATATTCTATCAAACTAACATCCAATGTACAATTTTGGAGAATTTATACTTGGAAGTTTCTGCATAGATCATGCTATACACCCAATAAACTAGCTAAGTTTGATTCTTCTAACAATGTTACATGCTGGAGATGTTTACAAGTATGTAAAGCATGAGTAATCACATTTCATGATTGCAGTAAAGTCAAAAAATTTTGGATAGATATTAATAATTTTTTGCAAGCAATATTTTAAGATCTATTCTCATTGACAAAATCTTTGATTTTATTAAATATTAATGAAACAACTGAAAAGAATAAAAATGATTTATAATTATTATGGACCATACTAGCATTTGCTAGAAAGTGTATATATAGAAAATAGAAAACCAACACTGAACCTCCAACATTGGTGTCAAAGAACTAAGGATGTTTTCTAAATCTTTGAGCAACAATCCATGGAAGAAGATATCTTTTACTGAAACCTTAAAAACAGTTTCAGGTTCTTCTTAAGCAAAAAGAATGAAAGAAGAAAATATTTATTTAACCTTCATATATAACTGTCTGGATTGGTTTATTTATTATTTAATCTCAGGTCAACTGTATATAGTTTACTTTTTGTTTAATCTACTGGATAAAATTTAATTAGATCTTTTTTTATAAATCTTTGAAAAATTGATAAAAACAATTTCTGAGTTAAAAAAAAAAAAAAGACCCAGTCCACTAAGAGCTACTATGGCTTTTCTCATAAGGGCAAACACTCAGTCAACTTTGGAAACAGCTACCTGGTCTTCAGTTCACATATTCTCATGGCACTAAAGCCTAGGGTTTGCATTCAGGACCAGGGCAGGTTTTTCTATAGCCATTCCTGCATGGTTTGCTTTCTGCAGACTCCATCTCAGGGCAATCTACCCTCTAGACCTTGAGCTCTGAAAATATTCCTAGAAGTCATGACTGCAAAAGTGAATAATATGATGGACATAATATAGTTGTGTTAGGAATGTATCATAATTGTAAATGCTACTGTTGCAGTCCTAATTCCTTCCTACCTCCCCTGTAGATTCCTTTGGTTGAGCACGTTTGGGTTGTGGTAGGTACTTTATTCACCTTCCCCCCACCTCCCCTCAGTGTCCCTTACCAAATAGACTCTTTTTCTCTGGGCTTATTTATTACTCTGAGACAGTTTAGGGCCTTGTAGTTAGATCACTCCTTTTCACTGGGAATAGCTCCCCCAGGTCATATTGTGCTCTGGCACAATCAAGTTGAAAAAGAACAGAAGGTGACATCAGCCAACACTTCTAATAGCAGCAACATCCAAATGGGAGGAAGTCAGCCAAAGCCAGGTGGGTGAATTTAGAGCTTTGGAAGTCAGGCTGGAAATTAGTCTCCTACAGGCTGTTGAGAGGGGATTTTTGCCTTGCTTACACGGCTTCCTTAGATCCAGGAATCTGAACTTTACTTTTGACACAAACAGGACATTCTGGAGAGGCAGACATGTCCAAAAGGATCCCTGCGCTGTGAAAAAGGCTTCCATCCATGTAAAAATAGAGTTCTTCCCAGATCCTGTTCAAACAAAACCTTAACAATTGGATAGGAAATCATAAATGTATCCACCAATCTAGCCCTATGCCCCTTATGAACAAAGGCAGTTCACAAAAAATATATATTATCCTGACAAACAGCCATCCTACAAATCTTTAGATACCTCCCTACTAACATTCCCCCCTCATAGATGCCCATGATACTTAGGACCCAAATGGTTTGGGGAGAGTGGCTAGGTTTGTAAGGGCTCTAAGTGGTCATTAGCCTAGTAACCACCTATGAGCCTAATGTGGCTCCTGCAGTCAGGAATCACAGAAATCATGACTGCAGCAGTGACTATACTCAAAGATTTGCAATTATGGTAAGTTTCTAACACAACCGTTCTCTCAGTTTTTACTAGAACCATTCTATATGTATATAAATGTTAGAAATAACATTTTTTTCTTAACTAGATATATGGCACAGAAATAATATATCTTTCCTTAATGTTGAAACACAGTGGTCCAGACTGGGATACGAACTTTGATGGTCAAAGTACAACAGTTCGGAGTCTGCTTATGGAACTGTATGGCAAGGCAGGCATGTGCCAAGAATGGGGGTTAATTCGACACATCTCTGGCTTGCTGAAGAAAAAGGTTGAAGTCTTAGCTGAGGTATTTATATTGAGGAATTTTTGTCTGCTTCCTTTTTAATGTGCTCATAGTATAAGACACAAATTGAATAGAATCTTGGAGATTTTCTTTTAACAGGGATATTTTGAAGATATTGCCAATTTAATATTATAGCATATACACATGTAAGTGTCAGCTAAATGAATATGATTCCCACAGACAGCCCTGTCTTAAGATAGGACACTATGCAAATGTTTTTAACTTGAGAAAGTTTGCAAACATAGTGCATTCTTTTTCCTTTTCTTTCATTCACAACAGTACAGCACACCTTTGGCAAGACCTCTGAGCCACTGACCCGATGCTCAAGGCTGAAATTTTACCCAATGTGCCCTGTATGTGCAGAATGACAGCTAATTAATTTTTGTTCCTGTTGTCTTCTCTCTCTCTCTCTCTCACAAACACACACACACACAGACACACACACACACACACACACACACACACACACACACACACACACACACACACACACACACACACACACACACACACACTCTACACAGAGACAAGATTTGTAGAATGGCCTCCAGTAAAGTGAACATAAAAAAAGGAAGTAAGGTGTTTTTTATTGTCTTACCTGTAGCAGTTGCTATTAAGCAACTTATTTAAACTTCATGCTGTGGAAAATATGCAAGATATGAAAAATATGTGAATACTTTTCCCTTCTTTATTGAAATGCTGGCATTCTTAACATCAAATACCAACACACTGAAAATAAGAGACTGAAAATCCAGGAAAGAGGGACTCTCAAGCATCACTCTTCTCTTATTCTCTTCTCTTTTAAACTTCTTTGCAGAGGGGGGCAAGCCCTCCCATACCCCAAACTTATATATGCCAACTCCAAGATCACCATACCTCAGAGGAAAGGGAATATTCAGAGAAATGGCCATATTGGACTTCATATACAAGTCAAATTTTTTTCGGCCATTCAGTCTCTGTATTACTGGGCTCTGTCATGCACATCCAAACATTTCAAGCATCTACTTAAAATTGCATAAATAAAGAACACAGACCTATGAGGCCTCCAAAAAGTTTTTGTTTCTTTTTTTTTTCCTTCTCAATTTTTTTTTTATTTTTCAAATACATTTGAATGAATTCCATAGTATTTATACATAACATCTTAAATAACTATGTACACTATTTACATTAGCCTGACACTATAACAGATTTTAATGTATACAGTTACTTTATAAGCATGTCCAATCCATAATCAGTGTGTCTGATTAATAAGACTTTTCCCCAGGAGTTGTTGATAAATGGCTTTGGATAAATTCTTAGTTCTTTAATTTTAATTTCCAATAATGCTGTGGTCTTCAGTAGGCTGCAGAGGTCTTCCAAAGTTGGTATTGTGTTTGTATTCCATCTTCTTGTTATACACTTCCTTGAAATTGCAAGTATAGTCCATACTAGATACATGTTTGACCTATGAGTGTCCTTTTGTTATATATTTCCAGTATGAGGTTTTGAGTGTTGTTTTATAGTTTATCAATATTTTGTAAAATTTTGAAAACTGTTTCCCATGTCAAAGTCATTGTATATGATTTCATATATGTATTTCATAAATTTTGTAATTTCTTTAAATGAAGAATTGTTAATTATTCTACTTAAATCTTGTGAATATGACAGAGTACTCTGTAAAGTTAGCCAGTCCTGTTGTGAAATTTTGTATGTTGTTTTTATTACTTGCATATCTAAAACTTCTAGTTCTTTGATACACTGGAGCCAACAAACAAATCCTTCCTGTTCCCAAGAATTAATAATTTCTCTATATATTTTATGTGGAAAGTTGTTTGTGACTATAAATGGTGCTAAAAGATCAAACCAGATTTTTAAATCTATGTTTGCATTAACAATTTTCCTAAATGAGTCAATGTAATAATTAAACAAGTTTTAATGGGTTTAGTTATGCTATATAGGTTCATAGGTAGGTACTAGGCTATCTGCCCTAGGGCATTTATAAGCCTAGCCAGAATGTGTTGGCTTTCGCCTCCCTTTTAGACTAGGTTCCTGAGCCTCTGTCAAGCAGGGCCATAGAAGTGATCCCCGGAGTAAATTTATGATTTCCCATCCACTCATGAAGATTTCTCTTGAAGAGGGTCAGCGAGGGGGTCTTCCTAACAAAGACTATTCCAGAGCGGGGGAAGCCTTTCGGATATGAATCTATCCCTCCAGCATGCCCTATGTATTGTTGTGCTAAGGTTTAAATCCCTGGAGCATGAAGCTCTAATGGATTTGGTTTTCTTGAGGTGAAGCATGTCCAACAATTCCGGGTTAGACATGGCCTTGTACGTCAGGCAGAGATCGCCTCTGAGTAGGCGGTAAGCAACTGAGTAGAGCTGGAGTTTCTTTAGTCGAGCTGCATAGGGCATCTGTTTGAGGCCCACGATCCTCTTGGTGAGGTATTTTTGAGGTCTCCAGCTGTTGCAGGTGTCGGGTAAGGTACATCCCAAATGGGGCATTGTACTCAATTATGGGCCTGATGAGCGATGAGTAGAGGGGCACAATGACCTCTCTTGATCTAGATGTGAACCCTTTTGTGATTAGGTGAGCTATATAGAAGGTTTCTCTAACCACTTTGGCAATGTGATTGTCAAAGGAGAGGTTACTATCTACTTGGGTCCCCAGATCCCTAATTACTTCTTCTGTACTTAGTGGATTACCTCCTATGTGGTAGTTTGTGGGCACTTTGTTTTTCCCAAAGGGGATGACTGTGCAGTTTTTGGCATTTAGTTGAGGCCATGGTTCTAACACTAGGTATCCATCTCTGTAAGGCCCTTCTGGAAGATGCTTGTGTCAGCCGGCGAGTTGATTATGACTCCCACTTTGCAATCATTTGCGAGCTTGGTACGCCACAGTCCTCCCATGTTTGCCTGTACCTCAGAGAAGTATACACTGAACAAGATGGGTCCCAGGACTGAGCCATGTGGGACACCATTTGTAACTGGTTTATAGTTGGACATGGCATCCGCGACTCTGACCATGTGAGTTCTATCCCTGAGCCAGTTTGCAACCCACCTTGTGACATATGGGTTAATATTTAAACTGGTAAGCTTATTTATGATGCCAGAGTGGGGTATTGTGTCGAAGGCCTTTGCGAGGTCCAGGTAGGCTGTGTGGGCTAGCCTCATCTATGGCTTTAGTAACTATTTTGAAGAAGTCAACTAGGTTTAAGAGACAAGATCTGCCTTTAACAAAGCCGAATTGAGTGGGGTCCAGTGTTTGGAGGTTCCCAATGTCTTTGTTTATGAGATCCATGATGATTTGCTCCATAGTCTTGCAGACCAGGCTAGTCAGGCTTATAGGGTGATAGTTCCTGGGATCCATTATGGCGCCACCTTTGTGGAGCGGGATCACTGTTGCTGTACGCCATTCTTTGTGTACATAACCTGTGGTAAGGCTGAGTTGGAACAGTGAATTTATGTGAGGGTTTAGTTCATTTTGGAGCTCGTGTAAGATGCAGCCCGGGATACCATCCGGTCGCATTGATGCTGTGTTTTTTTACTTTGGAGAGGGCTGCTTTCACCTGTGTGTCTGTGATGTCTGGGGGACTGCATTCTTCTGGTATAAACACTGGCCCTTTTGGGGGGTAAGGGGGGTAAAATTTGTACTGAACCTGTCCGCCAGGATGTTGGCAATGTCAGTGGGTTCAGTGTATTTTGTGCCATTTTGCACCAGCTCAGAGCAGATCTGAGAGTTGCCACCCAGATTCTTGATGTAGCTAAAGAACACCTTGTGATTATCTTTAGAGTCTTTTGTGATTTTTCTTTCAAAGCTAGCCTTTGATGATTTTGAGGGATCAAAGTTTCTTGCTAGTACTGATCAGGGATGCCTTCCCTTTTTGGGATTTTGCCTTATCATATAATAGTTTCCTCCTTCTGTTGTATAGCTTATTTATGACTGGGGTCCACCAGACTGGTCTCCTGTTTTTGGAGGAGTGAGTCTTGGTTTTACTTGGGATGGCACGATCCATGCACTTCTGTAAGTGCTCATAGAGTGCATTTGTAAAGGATTCTGCTGTTCGGGTAGCATTTTCCATTAGCCCAGGGGCTTTGAAACTTTCCACCATGGCCCTGAGAAGTGTGAAGTTTGCTTTTGAGAAATTTTTCAGTGGTTTCCTTGGCTGGGGGTGGGGTCAGGAAGTGGATGTCTGTTGTGATTAGTTTATAGTCTGATCTTACCAATGAGGGGTTTACCTCTGGTGTGGAAGATTGAGCCCCTATGTTGGTAATGACCAAGTCCAATATGTTGTCCCCTCTTGTGGAAGTGGTGACCAGTTGTTCCATGGCATTTGAGTTTATAAACTCCAGGAACCGTTAGGTGAAAGAGTTGGGACTTGAGTAGTTTTCCCAGTCAATGTTTGGGTAGTTGAAATCCCCCAATATCATGGTGTTTGGCGAGACCTTCATATTCTCCAATGTTCTCAGGAATGCCGAGTGGGGGTCCTGAGACAAGGTGGGTGATCTGTAGCAGGCTAAAAACTGAAAATCAGTTTTACCTGCTGTTAGTTGCACATGGATGGTTTCTGCTGCCTCGTGCAGTGCCACTAACCTGGAGGTGTGGGTATCCTTGATGAAAATGGATACTCTTCCACCTTCAGTATTTTGGTCCAAGTTCTGGGGCCGAAAAGAATGGTATGAGTTGAATCCTGGTAGTACTGGGGTGCTCTCTGGAGCCTTGAGCCAGGTTTCTGTTACTGCACAGATATCGATTTTCTCCATACTGAGGAGTGCCTCAAGTGCATGCATCTTGAGGTTTAGACTTCTGGCATTGAGTAGCATTACCCTTAGTTTTTTGTTTCTGGTATTGTCTATGGAGGTGGGTTTGTCTTTTGAGCCTTGCTTAAAAAAGGCACTATGGGGGTGGCAAGAGGCCTTATCCAGTATTCGAAAGCCTAGGGGTGACAGGTGCAAGCCATTCCTGGTGAAGCAACGTGTCTTGTCAAGCATGTCATCCCAGGCTGACAGACACTGGATCCCCTTTGAATGACACCAATAGCTTAGCCAATTGCTAAAATTGATCATTTTGTCTTTATACTGTGGCATCATTCTTGGTGAGGGCAAGATGCTACTCAGGGTCAGGGTCATACCAGCCTGGGCTACATGATCAGAGAGCTCCTCTGTCTTTTTTCATGTAGTCCAGGGAGGTACGTCTCAGGTCATTCACACCAACATGGGCAATAAAGAGTCATATTTGTACCTGCTGTGGAGTGACCCGAGTGCTTGTGTTATGTGGCGGATCCTGGCACCCAACAGGCAGCTTACAGTGACCTTCTCCTTGTTCAGTCTGGTGAGTGGGACATCAGTGTGCCTGACTATAAAGTCTCCAGTTACTAGTGTATTAGGTGTGTTATTTAGCCTTAGGGGCTGTGACTGCATGGCACACTGACTTTGTGAAGTATGTGGTACATGAAAGTTGTTGTGGGGTAGCGATTGCTTGGATGTCTGCTTTGGAGGTCTCTGTTGCTTTGGCGGATTTTTATTTAGAGCCTCTGAGTATGTTTTTATGAGTTTGTGTCTTGTTTACTGGTTCGATTGGTCTATGTGAGACTGGTTGTGTGGTGCGAGTGGTTTCCTTCTCCTCCTAACTGAATGTGCCAGTCTTGGGGTGAGAGAGCTCAGCCTCCAGTTTGGCTGTATAGTTGCATCTCTCACATATATTTGAGTTTGTTGGAAGGAGGAGAGGGTTGTGTGTGTTCATAAGCCAATTGTAACATTGCCTCAAGATTCACCAGCTGGACTGGAGAGTATACCTGAAACTGCACTTTGGATATGCCTGGATGGTTTAAAGAACTGATATATTGATTGTCTGGAATGGACGAATAGGGAGCCTTGTACTTCTGGATAGTGTAAGGGGATGTAGTGCTAAAGTTTGTTAGTGCTTACTGAGAAATTTGAGCAAATGCTGGGCTGTAGAATGAAGGTTGAGTGCTTATTTTGAGAGTTTGACTAGTTCTAAGGGAAAAATTGAAGAGCAGACTTTGTGGAGCCGGGAATAGTTTAAAACTGCTTAAACGGTGCTGTGCAATGTTGCGGAATGCGCAAAATCATGCAAAACTGCGCAAATGCGGGTTTTAAGGCAGAGAACTTGAAATAGATAGGAATTAGCCCAAAATGGCCAATAAGCTCTCAGTTGCTGGTCTGAGACCACTCCTCCAGAGACAGATAGGCTGCTCAAAGCTCCCCACTCTCACTGGTGAACAGAGAAGCTTCTCCTATCCAAGTAAGGATATGAGCAACACAGGAACTTATACCACAGCCCAGAATTCAGCAAAACCTGAAATCTGGACTACTCTAGTTCAGAAAAGGGGGGAAACAATGATTTATTTTCTTTTTAACAGAACAACAGTAACTTAACAGAAAAACACTGTAAATGCTTTAAACAGGCTAGTGCACTTGAGTGTGTAGCCTACCACAGTTAAACAACACAAAAATCAATTTAAAAAAGTGCATGAACAGTAAAAAATGCAAAAACAAGCTTTTTTCAGATATTAGAATAGCTAGAAACTCGCTTTTTGGCGAGAATATGCAGTCGCAAGTAGAAAGGCAGAGAAAAAATACTTAATCTGTTTAAAGTCTCTCTTTTGTCTCTCTGCTGCTTGTAACACTCTGCAGGACCACGAGGAGCTGTGCTGAGTCTGAAACAAGCGCAGAACCACACAAATGCAGGTTTTAAGGCAGGGAACTTGAAAGAGATAGGAAGTAGCCCAAAACGGCCAATAAGCTACTAGTTGTTGGGCTGAGACCACTCCTCCAGGGACAGATATGCTGATCAAAGCTCCCCACTCTCACTGATGAACAGAGAAGCTTCCTCCTATCCAAGTAAGGATATGGGCAACACAGGAAGTAATACATAATATGTGCCATGGCAAATTGTTTTTATCTGTTGTTTGAAAACTTTTTTGTAAATCAAATTCATTTATTGATATTACAGTTAGTAATTCTTTCCAATTTGCAGAGTAATTTGGACTTATTTACTCTGAGATTGTTTTAGGTATTGATGCTTTTATATATGTTTCAGGAAAGTTTAATCCTCCCTGTTTCCATGGTTAGATATGATGTATTAAAGTTATTCTGTTTCTTTTGGGAAACCATAAAAATTTTATTAGGCATGAATTTATTTCTTTAAGTATATTTCTTTCTGGTAACAGTTGTATTGCCAAGGCTATATTTAGGATCTTGGGCAGTAAAAACATTTTTATTAACTGTAGTCTATCTTCAAATGTTAATATTATTTTGTTCCATTTTTCCACAGAAAAGATATTTTGAAGACAATTTTTATGATGAATTTGAACATTCCACGGTCAAAGAGTTCTTGTGATTTAATTACTTTTTCTATTGTGGCTCTCTTTTTTTTGTTATTGATTGCTCCTTATTAACATACATATTCTATAAGTGCTGCTTTACACACTTTGTTTAATTTAGTTCTTACAAAGCCTGCTGCCAAGGAGATGACTGAGAGCCACAGCCACATCAGTTAGTACTGGTAGAAGAGTAACATATGCCCCCCCCCAAGTACTTTTTCTGCATCAATCTCATGCGAAACTTTGTGATCATCTGTTTGATCATGCAGAGGTTACAAAGTTTACGTGAGAAGTACTCTGACCAAAATGTAAGGACAACCTACTGCAGAAATGTTAGGTACTTGTATACCCTCTGGCATTGTTTGTGTGTCAGTACAGATTTAGATCTCTAAAGTGAATGAGTGCATTACTGCTGGATATACCTGAGTGAAGGAATTCAAAGCATAGTACAGGTTTTCTTTGTGTTACTTTTTCCATAGTTGTAAATGTCTTCGGGCAAGAAGCGGTCAAAACCCTTTTAAAGAAATGCAGCAATGACATGTGACAGATAAAATAAAATAGATAAATAGGACAACTTATCATACCTTGTGTATATGTAAGGTTTGGGACTTAATAACCAGCCATATTCCTACTTTTTCTTCAATGACTTCAGTTAAATTAACTTGGCTTTCATTAGCAGGTCAAAAGAGATGGCTTTAAAAGTAATGTGAAGAAGAAGCTATAAAAAGCATAGGCACCACTCTTTATCCATATAGAAGAATTACTGGCACTGGCACCACTACTTTTAATCTAGAGAATACTTCTCTAAGGAAATAGAGAAATAGTTTTCCATCTCCCAAACAAAGGCAGTGGCTTCTGAGACTGTGCCATGCACCATGAACACAACTCTCACCAGTTTTATGTAGGTCTTGTGACGTCTGGCTGTATCCTACCGGACTGCCACCAATTAATGTGACATCTGGCTATATCCCACCGGACTGCCACCAATTAATGTGATGTCTGGATATATCCCACTGGACTGCCAACAAATAAGGTGACTTCACTTACTATCCTGGGTCAGTGATTAAGGAGCTTCAGTCCTCACTACTGACTCTAATATGAGACTGTCACTTAAACAGGAGTAATATTTCACAATATTCCTCTAAGAGCACAACAGAAACATGCTCTATTTTCCTGGGACAGGACTATATGCAGTGGATTTAAAACATTTGCACACCCCTGTTAAAATGCCAGGTTTGCCACAGTAAATCATTTCAAAACTTTTCCCACCTTTAATGTGACCTATAACCTGTACAATTCAATTGAAAAATAAATCTGTTAGGGGAAAAATATAAAAAATAAAAACAATGTACAATAAGCTGGTTGCATAAGTGTGCACACCCTTAAACTAATACTTTGTTGAAGCACCTTTTGATTTAATTACAACATTCAGTCTTTTTTATTTTTTTATATTTTCCCCTAACATAGGCTCATAGGTTCATAGGTAGGTACTAGGCTATTGGCCCTAGGGCCTATATAAGCCTAGCCAAAAAATGTACCCTGGCTTTCACCACCCAAGAAAATTATTTTCCTGTGCCCCCATCGAGCAGAGCCACAGAAGTGATCCCTCGGGTGAATTTCCCATTTCCCATCCAGTCATCAAGATTTTTCTTGAAGAGTGCTAATGAGGAGCTCTGTTTGACATAGATAGGTAGTCTGTTCCAGAGTATGGGAAGTCTCTGGGACAGGAATCTATCCCTCCAGCATGTTCTGTTTATTGTGGTGACAAGGTTTATGTCCCTAGAGCGTGTAGCTCGGAGGGATTGGGATTTCTTTAAGTGGAGCATGTCCAACAGCTCTGGATTTGACATAGATTTGTATGTTAGGCAGAGATCGCCCCTGAGTAGGTGATATGCGATGGAGTAAAGCTGTAGTTTTTTGAGACAGTCTGTGTAGGGCATCTTTTTGAGGCCAGTAATCCTCTTTGTGAGGTATTTCTGTGGTCTTTCCAGTTGTTGAAGTTGTCTTGTGAGGTACATACCAAAAGAGGCATTGTACTCTATAATGGGTCTAATGAGTGATGAGTAGAGGGGAACAATGACCTCTTTTTTTTCTGGATGAGAATCCTTTTGTGATGAGATGAGCCACGTGGAAGGATTTCCTGACCACTGTGGCAATGTGATTATTAAAGGAGAGACTACTGTCCACCTGTGTCCCAAGGTCTCATCACATTTTTGGCATTAAGTAGACTACCAGCTATGTGGTAGTTCATGGGTACAGAGTTTTTACCAAAGGGGATGACAATACACTTTTTGGCATTGAGCTTCAGGCCATGGCTTTGACACCAGGTATCTGTCTCAGTGAGGCCCTTTTGTAGTTTGTCCACATCGTTAAGAGTTTCGATTATGGCTCCTAGTTTGCAGTCATCAGAAAACTTTGTTAGCCAAAGACCGTCTGTGTTAGCCTGCACTTCAGAGAAGTATATACCAAATAGGAGAGGACCCTGGACTGAACCTTGTGGTACTCCACTTGTCACTGGTCTGAAGTCGGATTTGGAATCCGCTTCTTTCACAGTGTGGGTTCTGTCCGTGAGCCAGTTGGCAACCCATCTTGTGACATAGGGATTTATATCTAGATTAGTGAGCTTATCTATAATTCCAGAGTGGGGGGTGGTATCAAAAGCCTTGGCAAGATCTAGATAAGCTGTGTGAACCATTTTACCCTCATCTATGGCTTTGGTGACTGCTTCAAAGAAGTCAATCAGGTTTAGGAGACATGATCTGCCTTTTACAAATCCAAACTGGGTAGGGTCCAGAGTTTGGAGATTACCAATGTCTTTGATTATGAGTACCATGATGATACATTCCATGGCCTTGCAGACCAGGCTCATCAGGCTAATGGGGCGATAGTTCCCGGGGTCCATTGTGGCTCCACCTTTGTGGAGTGGGATAACCATTGGGGTGCGCCAGTCAGTGGGTACAAAGTCTGAGGTGAGGCTATGATTGAATATGGTACTTAGGTAGGGTGCCAGTTCATTCTGTAGTTCATGTAGAACACAGCCTGGGATATTGTCCGGTCCCATGGATGCTGTGTTCTTGGCTTTGGAGAGTGTGTTTTGTACCTGTGCAGCCGTGATTATAGGAACTTTGCATTCTTCTGGTATAGAGATGGGCCCTCTAGGGGGTGAGAGGGGGGTAAAGTTAGCACTGAACCTATCTGCTAGGATGTTGGCAATATCAATTGGTTCTGTATATTTAGCGCCATTGTGCTGTAACTCAGAGCAGATCTGAGTGTTGCCATTGAGATTCTTGACATAGCTATAGAATGCTTTGTGGTTGTCTTTGCCTTTAGAGTCAGTGGCAATTTTGTTTTCGTGACTAGCTTTGGAGGATTTTATGAGGGATCTCAGCTTCTTACTGAGTTTGACCAGGGAGTTCCTCCAGTTATGGGATTTTACTCTTTTTTGCAACATTTTCTTTCTTCTGTTGTAGAGTTTGTTTATGGCAGAGGACCACCAGATTGGCTTCCTTTTTTTGGAGGATAACATCTTGGTTCTATTAGGGATAACATGATCCATGCACTCGTGTAAGTGCTTATAAAGTGCATTTGTGTAGGATTCAGCAGTCATACCTCTATTGTCCATCTGTATGGGTGTCGTGAAGTTTTCTACTTCTGTCTTAAGAAGTGTGAAGTTGGCTTTGGAGAAGTTTTTTACAATAGTTTCCCTAATTGGGGGTGGGATGTGGATGTCTAGGCTGATTAGCTTGTGGTCTGATCTGACCAACGAGGAATTGACCTCTGGTGTGGAACACCGGTTTCCCATGTTGGTAATGACCAGGTCTAGGATATTGCTGCCCCTGGTGGGGGTGTGAATAAGTTAATCCAAGGTGTTGGAATTTATGAATTCTAGAAAACGTTGAGCAAAAGAGTTGGTACATGAGTAGTTTTCCCAGTTAATGGTGGGGTAGTTGAAATCGCCCATTATTAGGGTGTTGGGTTGTACCCTAATATTTTCCAGTGTATCAAGAAATGAGGAGTGGGAATCCTGGGGCATGGTGGGGGGTCTGTAGCGAGCTACAATTTGGATTGCAGTCTTGCCCAGAGTTAGTTGCACTTGGATAATCTCGGATGCATTATGCTGTGCAACTAGCCTAGAGGTGTGGATATCCTTAATGAATATGGACACGCCTCCGCCTTTAGTGCTTCATTCTGGGTTAGGTGGCCGAAAGGTGTGGTATGAATTGTAGCCTGGTAATGCAGGGGTGCTCTCTGGAGCTTTGAACCAGGTCTCTGTCACTGCACAGATGTCAGTGTTCTCCATTTTAAGGAGTGCCTCGAGTGAGTGCATTTTGAGGTTTAGACTTCTAGCCTTGAGGAGCATTACCCTCAGATTTTGCTTGCTTGTACCTGTTACGGTGGTGACTTTGTCATTTGAACTTTGCCTAAAAAAGGCACTATAGGGGTAGCAAGAGCCTTAGCCAGTATCTGGAATCCTAAGGGCGACAGGTGCAGGCCATCTCTGGCAAAGCATCATGGTCTGTTGATCATGTCGTCCCAGGCAGACAGATACTGGATCCCCTTAGAATGACACCAGAAGCTTAGCCAATTGTTGAAGTCAATCATTTTGTCCTTGTACTGCGGTATCATTCTGGGTGATGGCAGGATGTTACTCAGGGTTAGGGTCATACCTGCCTGGGATACAAGATCGGAGAGCTCCTCCATGTCTCTTTTCATGTAGTCCAGGGAGGTACGTCTCAGGTCATTCACACCAACATGGACAATGACAGTGTCATATTTGTACTTGTTGTGGAGTGACCTGAGTGCATGCGTTATGTGGTGGATCCTGGCACCTGAGAGGCAGCTGACAGTAACTTTCTCTTTGTTTAGTCTAGTGAGTGGAACATCAGTGTGCCTGACTATAGAGTCACCTATGACTAGAGTGTTGGGTATGTTGTTATGCCTTATGGGCTGTGGTTGAGTGGCACACTGAGTTTGTAGGCTATATGTCATTTGGGTTGTGTTGGGGGGTGGAGTTTGCTTGTGTTTATGCTTTGGATGTGGGTAGGTTTTTATTGAGAGCCTCCGTGAATGTAGGTGTGTGTTTTGTGTTTCTATGTGTGTGTTTTGGTGGTGTAGGTTTTGAGGGACTATGTGATGAGTGCGGTGTGGTGCAAGTGTTTACCTTCTCCTTTTGACTGTCTAGTCTAGTCTTGGGTGAAGAGAGCTTTGCTTCCAGTTTGGCTATATAAGTGCATCTGTCACAGGTTGTAGAGTTGGGTGGTAGGAGGAGAGGGTTGTCTGTGTACATGAAGCAATTGCTGCATTGCCCCAAGATGCCCAGATTCATCAGGTAGACAGGAGAAATCACTGGGAGCTGACCCTTAGACATGCCTGGATAGGTGCTTATTCATTAAGTACTAAAAACTGCTTTCCTCCAGACAAGTGAGGAAAGTTGAGTGCTGTAGTAATTTGCAGCTTATGTAGTGCTTACAATGAGTTCTGAACAAGTGCCGAGTTCGAAGAAACAGATTTGAGTGCTGAAACTAGAAAACTGGCTAGTTATAAGAAACAAAACTAAGCTAGAAGGCTTCCCTCCAACACAAAACGGCTTGGGGGCTCAGAAGCCTACAAACAGTCTAGACCACTTAAAAGGAAAGGCAGAAAACAAGCTTAATTTTTTTTTTGTTTTTCTCTTTCCCAGATGCTCTTTTTGTACACAGTAGGAGTGCCTGAAATCAGAATATGATCTCACTGCACTCAGTTGAGTGAGCAAATAAGATGGGCCCAGAAGGAGTATCCAAACACAAATTTACAAGAGGGGCGGGCAGTTTCAAAGCCACTTAGATTAACACCAAAACAGAAACAGGGAGGGTGGGTGGGAAAACTAACTGAAGAACAGAGTCAAAACTTCCAATTCAGTTAATATTCATGCAACACAATTAAATCAATTTAAATACTGTATTATTTGAAAAAAGTGCAGATAAAAAGGTACTTAATTTCTCTTATACGTCCAGTTGAATACAGCTATATCTTAGCCGACCAAAGCTGAGGTTTTTAAGCAGAAAATATTTCAAACTGTACCACTTAAATAGGCATTGACAGGAAATCAAAGAATGTGGCTACCTCCACACCTGCAATTGCTAACAGACAATAAAATTCAAGCAAGCACTAACTGAAGAACAGTCTCAAAACTTCCAATTCAGTTAATATTCATGCAGCACAATTAAATTAATTTAAATACTGTATTATTCGAAAAAAGTGCAGATAAAAAAGGTACTTAAATTCTCTTATATGTCCAGTTGAATGCAGCTAGATCTTAGCCCGCCAAAGCTGAGGTTTTTAAGCAGATTTGTTTGTTTTTCAATTGAATTGTACAGGTTATAGGTCACATTAAAGGTGGGAGAAGTTTTGACATTATTTATTTTCGTCTCATTTTTTTATATCACATAAAACTGGCATTTTAATAGGGGTGTGTAAACTTTTTATATCCACTGTATCACTGTCCACCCCAAATGTATTTTCTTATCATACACTTCAGAGCAATGTGTATCAGTTTAAGACCTCTGATACATTCGCACTCAAAGTAAATTTAAATCTCACACATCCAAACACTTCTGAGGAAGCTTGACACAGATTTCCAGCTGTGTCCCTTCCCCAAAACAATATGGTAATGCTGCTACCAATCAGAGTGTCTTCATGCCCTTCTAAAGGGATGAACAGTTATGAAAATTAAATTTCAAAATAAATGATAGCTATGATCAGAGCAGCCAGGCATCTGAGGGGACCTGGGCAGTATCAAACAGGTATAAAGACTCTCAATCCCTATTGAAAAAACACAGATTTCTAGCCCCAGTGTAAAGTAATGAAAAACATTTAATAATAAGTAAAGTGATTACAAGAATGTAAATCAATAGCTTTCAATAAACATCAGAATTTAATCACCAGAAATATAAAATGAAACTGTAGGATACAAGTCCATTATTCTAGAAAAAACTGTATATTAATAACTAAACTTTCCTAATCTAACTAAAGAATTCTGTCCCTGATCTAATCTAACACATAACAGCAAGGCTAAGGTAGGCTTACAGTTTTTTGGTGAGTTCTGTTTTCTTCAGGTATCACTGCACAGCACTGTAACTGACTGCAACTCCTCACAAACTGCTCAGTACTTGACTAACTGCACAACTTGACAGTCTTATTTTTAAAAATAACAGATAGCTGTTTTTTTAAAAAAGTTATTTTTCCTGTCAATCAGTTGTTCAAAAAATCACCTAGCAACCAGGAACCTTCTAATGACATCACCCACTGTTCAACTGATTCTCCACAGTACTTTTGAATGTCCCTCACGAACATGTGCAAATAAAAATGTATCAAACACTGGCAGTTTCTTTGAACATTCTGTATAAACAGGGAAATAAATACTCAACATTAAAAAAAAACATGTTTACATTTTCATAATTAGATATGCTGGCATGCAATACAAGATAATCTAAATATATACACAAATCTCCTGCCAGGCATGCTAACACAGATGACACTATTTTCATTTTCTTCACAAACCCCCCTTATGACTTGAGCATGATTTTCAAGTGACCCTTGGAAAAATGACGCCTGAGAAAAATGGGTCTGTCTGGGAATATCAACCCACTCCTCTCCTGAGCAATATGTTTGCATTGATATTATTAACCCCACTGCAGTGTTCTTCTCCGTCTGAAGAAATTTAGCTAAGCATAGCCCCCACCCCATAATCTGAAGCATCTAGCTGTACAATAAATTCTTTATTGTAGCCTGGGCTGGCTAACACAGGAGGTCCTGCCAAAATCTCTCTAAAATTTTGGAAAGCCTGTTCACAATCTGTGGTCCATACTACCTTGCCCAGTTTATTCTTCCTAGTTAGGTCCATAAGGGGTGAAGCTATGGTACTGTAATTGGGCACAAATTTCCTATAGTACCCAGCTGTCTCTAAATATGTTGTCACTCATTTCTTAGTAAGAGGAACTAGCCACGCTTGAATAGCTCCCACCTTGACAGGTTCTGGTCTAATTTTACCACTTCCCCACTCTGTGTCCTAAGTAAGTGATCTCTGCCATACCCATTTGACACTTATTGAGTTTGATGTTTAATTATGTTCTAATTAATCTATCTCACATGTTGGTCTGCAAATGCCCATAGCATTTAACTTGTCCACAAGACCATTAGTCTGGGGATAGTAGGGAGTATTCTTTAAATGTTTCACCCCACAACATTTCCACAGACAGGTCAGCAGATCTGACATGAAGTTGGTACCTTCCTCAGTCAGTATTTCCCATGGAAATCCTGCATTGCTGAATATTCCTAGCAAAGCATTTTCCACATTTTCTACATCAATATCATCTACTAAAGGTATATTAGCAACTTTGGCTAGAAGTGGCAGACGGTAGGCTCTAGGCCCTACCGACTGCCACATTACCTCACCGTCCAGCCCTCCCTTAGGAATCCACTTCCTATACAACAAACCCTCCTTCTCTGCCTTAATATCCTCTTCCCAAGGAATATCAGGGACTATAACTAGAAGTGGCAGATGGTAGGCTGTAGGTTCTAGCAAATGCCATACTACCTCACCTACCATTCCTCCTTTAGGAGTACACTGTTTATACAAAAAGCATTCTTCTCTGCCTCAATATCCCTTATGCAAGGAATATTAGGGACTATAGCTAAAAGTGACAGATGGTAAGCTCTAGCCTCTACCAACTGCCATACTACCTCACCTTCCAGCCCTCCCTTAGGTGTTCACTCTTTATACAACAAATGTTTGTTCCCATGTACAAACTTCCCTCTTGCTTGAACCTCAGGTGCTTCCTTAACTATCTCCCTCAAGCTTTGTACTATAGGGTCCATACGTTGAGTCTGTCTCAACTGTAAATTTGCAACCCTCCTAAGCTTGCCTTCTGCAGGAAGTCTGGTATCTTCCAACAGTTGTACTTCACTCCATTCTGAGTATATCACTTACCTCCATCCTTGCAGTCACTGTATCCAAGGGAACATCAGTACCTCCCAGCAACTGTGACTCACTTTCAGACTTACTGTTATAGAATAGTTCCTTCTCTGAAATGGACACTGCACTAGTCCCAGCTTTCAGGTATTAGATCTGTCTGGTTCTCTCCCAGACTACCGGACCTGCATGCCTGTCTCCCAGCCTGACTGTGTGTCACTATATGCACACAAGGTACTGCATCATCACAGTCATTCTCAATCAGGACATCTGCAGGAATATTCTCAAATGCAAGTTCCCCTTCCACAGGAAGCCTAGTAACTTTTGACAGCTGCACTTCACTGTCACTCTGGGTGCCACCACTCACCTTCGTTCTTGCAGTCACTGTGTCCAAGGGAACATTAGTTCACACCAGCAGCTGTGGCTCACATTCAAACTTACTGCTACCAGATAGTACCTTCTCTAAAACAGCCACCACACTAGTCCCAGCTTCAGGTATGAGATCTGTCTGGTTCTTTCGCAGACTACCAGACCTACATGACTGTGTCCCAGCCTGACTATGTGTCACTGCATGTACACAAGGTACTGCATTATCAAAGTCATTCCCTATCAGGACATCTGCAGGAATATCCCCAAACGCACCTATTTGTTTTCTTCCTCTTCCACCCTCCCAGTCAAGATGAACCGTAGCCAAAGGTGCTTGTAATGGGGCCCCTCCCAACTCTCTGACTGGAGTGGACTCCTCAAGTAGCTACTGCTCTTCTCTAACTGCAGGCCTCACAATAGTTATGTCAGAAGCTGAGTCCCTCTTAGTAGTTACCTGTTTACTATCTACTAAGATTGGATATAAATTTTGGTGATAATTTGGCATGCTAGTTGTTTCTAAACAACTTATCACTGGCAATTTGTCATCCACACTTAATGGCTCCCTCACATTGCCTCAATGGACATTTGACTATGTGTCTCCTCTGGTTATAGGTGAAACAGCTAATCCCTAACCGTGCACTTAGATTTGTAGTTTCCCCCGTTACTGATGTACTGTGTTGGAGTGGTTTAGACTGCCCTGCATGGGTTCCCTTATGTCCATGTACAGCACTGGATATCCTTTTCCTTTTCAGTGGTGCTCAGCTTACCAACTACAGATCCCTTTTTCTCCTCAACTCCTCTGCAGAGTTGCACTTGCAGTTTACTAACCAGACTCTCATATCATCAGCCAAAGTACAGTAGGCTTGTTCCCTTACCAAAAGGTCTGCCAGTCCCTCAAAAGCAGTGACCTGTCACCCACTCACCCATCTGTGAAAGTAAGTACTTAAGTCCAACAAATAACTGGCATCTGAATAGTCCAAATATACAAATACACTGTTGTACGCTAAAAACAAATCACAAATTTAATGGTAAAGCTTTCGGGTTAACACCCTTCATCAGTACATAGATTCAAATTCATTACAAAAACTTTTAAATAAGGTAAGAATTAAGACACATGATCCAGCCAGCCAAACAAAACACTCCATCAATTAAATATTTTAGGGAAAGTCTCCTAAATAAAACTTTTCTAAAAATGCATATATTATTTATAATCTACATATAAAAAATCATTTGCATACTTAAAATACATGTATTTATATATCTACATACTGTATAATTAATAAAAAGAAATTAAATATAAAATATATTCAATAAAATTTCATTAAATACAAGCCCTTTGTTTTTGAATCAACACTGGCTTCAAACTAGCAGCTACATTCAAGCCTGGTTCTACTTCTGCATCTAACCTGATAATCCATTCAAGTTCCTTAAGTTCTATTGCGTTGTTAATATCACCTCCCCTCATGCCTAACTTAATTTCACTAAGTACTCTGAATTTAAAACTATGGCCTTCATTTTCTGTTATATGTTTGCTTAATGCATTAGTCAATGAGAGCCTTCTGATTTCAGATTTATGTTCTATAATCCGTTGTTTCAATTTTCTAGTTGTTTTTCCTACGTAAAATGCTTAATGAATTTGAATCTATGTACTGATGAAGGGTGTTAATCCGAAAGCTTTACCATTAAATTTGTGATTTGTTTTTAGCGTACAACAGTGTATTCGTATATTTGGAAAGTAAGTACTTAAGTCAGCAATATAATCACGTACATTTTCATCTGCCTTATGTTTATGTTCACAAAATGTTTTTTTCTATAAACTTCAGGTGTTAGTTTAAAACAATCTAGAAGACAATTCTTAACTTTAACGTAATTCAAACAATCTACATCAGACAATTTTGACATGGCCTGAGCAGCTTTACCACAGAGTAAGGGAGTCAGGAGCTGAATCCAGAGCTCACTGTCAACATCATATTCTCTACATACCCTCTCAAAAATATGAGCAAAGCTATCAAAGTCATCCACATCCCTGTACTGAGGAAAAAGTTTACTGACCTTTACAGCTTCTGCGGTCCAGTTATTCCCTTCCCCATTACCTCCATGACCCTCTTGAACGGTAAGAAGTTCCACTTCATGATGGTGCTGTGTCTCATTCTCCTCATGTTGTCTCTCATTTTGCTCGACTTGTAAATGTCTGACCTCCACTTCATATCGGCACTGCCTCTCCCTTTCCTCAGCCTCCTGTCATTTGGCTTTCAGGTGCAGTCCCTCCTCAGTCTCTAGACATTTGGTCACCAGATGCAGTCTCTCTTAACTCCTTATGGATTCTCAGGTCTTCTAAAGAAAAGATGAACTGTCCCATCTCGGCAGGCTGCACATCACCAACACCAAACTGGATATCCTCCAAATGGCTGATCTGAGCTGTGGCAACCAAGGCTGAAATCATTGCTTTCTTGGTCACACTGGCATGAATTGCTTTCCTCATCAGGTTGGCATGCACCAATCCTCTGGCTTCACACTCCTTAGCCAAATGGATCTTTGTCAGCTTGCTAAAATCTTCTGCTGATATCCTCGCCTGCTATCCCTGACTTTCTAACTACAAAAGTAACTAAAACTGTGGTGGATTGAAATTCTGAATGTTTACCTTGTAGCTGTCAAGAGTGCACACCTTAATGACAACTACCTGCAGGCTACTGGAATCCAATTAAAAAATTCCACACCGCTGCCACCAATAATGTGACATTCAGCTATATCCCACCAGACTGCCACCAGTTAATGTGACATCTAGCTATATCCCACCAGGCCACCAATTAATGTGATGTCCAGCTATATCCCATCAGACTGCCACCAATTAATGTGACATCCATCTATATCCCATCAGACTGCCAGCAATTAATGTGACACTCCTTACTATCCTGGGTCAGTAACTAAGGAGCTTCAGTCCTTACTGCTGACTTCAATATGAGAATGTCACTTAAACAGGAGTAATATTTTACAATTTTCCCATAAGAGCACAACAAGAACACACTATTTTCCTGGGACTGGACTATATATCTATCTCCACCCCAGATGTATTTTCTTATTATACACTTAAGAGCAATGTTTAATACTTCTGATACTCACTCAAAGTAAATTTAAATATCACACATCCAAACACTCCTGGGGAAGCCTGACACAGATTTCCAAATGTGTCCCTTCCCCAAAATAATATGCTAATGCTGCCACCAGTTGGAGTGTCTTCATGCCCTTCTAAAGGGATGAACAATTATGAAAATTAAATATCAAAATAAATGATAGCTATGACCAGAACAGACAGGCCTTTAAACCTGGGGAGTAACAAACGGGTATAAACACTCTCTAACTAAAAAAAAACTGATCTCCACCACAATGTAAAGTAATGAAAAGCATTTAATAATAAATAAAATGGTTACAAGAATGAAAATCAATTGCTTTCAATAAACACCAGAATTCAGTCACCAGAAATATAAAATTAAACTGTAGGTTATAAGTCCATTATTCTGGTAAACTCTATCTTAACTAAGCTTTCCTAATCTAACTAAAGAATACTGTCCCTGATTTAATCTAACACACAGCAAGGCCAAGGCAGACTTAGCTTTTTTTTTTTGGTGAGTTCTCTTTTCAGCAAGTGGTATTGCACAATACTGTAACTGACTGCAACTCTTCGCAAACTGCTCAGTACCTTTCTAACTGCATAGCTTAACATTCTTAACTGTCTTACTTTTAAAAATAACAGCTGTTTTAAAAATATATTTTCCTGACAATCAGCTGTTCAAAAAATCACCTAGCAACCAGGAACTTTCTAATGACATCACCCACTTTTCAGCTGATTCTCTACAGTACTTTAGAATGTCACTCGCAAACATGTGCAATTAGGAATGTATCAAAACGCTGACATATTCTTTAAAACATTCTGTATAAATAGGGAAATACTCAGCATTTAAACTTATTTACATTTTCATAATTAGACATGCTGGCAATACAATACAAGATAATCTGAGAATATGTGCAAATCTCCTGCCAGACATGCTAACACAAGATGACAATGTTTTCAGTTTCTTCACATTATCTCCATTAATTTCTACAATTGAAGCCTTGTTCTCCTTCCATCCACTGCATTTACCCATGTGGCAGAGATCAGTGAAAGAACATTTGAATTTCAACCATTGGTGCTTCAGTACATCATTGGATATTTTCACTGCCTTATGTTTTCAGACTCTCCTCCCAGTCATTCAACAGAGGTCATAGTCTCTCTTTACTGATGGGTTCTTTGATGGCAGAACTTTGGTTGGTTATTTCTCTGCAGAAGCCTTTCTCAACTGACCCATAGCAGATGAACTCAAGTTTCAGTCACAGTACATTTCAGTTGTTAAAAGCCTTGACAAAGTAGCTGGTCTAGAAAGTGGCTACAGCCCATCTTAACATGTTCTGTATGCTGAAGATCTCGGAGGTTAATGCAGCCCTTTCTCCAGAGGTTTTAGAAAAGGATGAAAAGATAAAAGGTCACTTGGCTTCTCTTCTGTCACTGTTCCCCTTTTCTTTGAAGTCCGTGGGTTCTGAAATATTCCATATCACCCTTGGTTACGTCTAGCATCATAAGATGGCATATCCTTTGATGACATCTTTAGATTTATTAGTAAGTTTATGAGATTTATATACTTAGTCTCTGAGGACCATATTAGGCTATAAGAGTAAATGGAACTCCCTGAACCCAGCAACTGATGCTTCCACTATGCTTCTTATTCTTTGGAAGGCTTTAAGCTGTGATACTTGCTATGTTTTCCTATTTGGACTGGAAATGCCTTCTCCAACAGGTCTTTTCTTTAAAGCAAACTATTGTTTGGCTGTTTCTATAGCATCACAGGAATAACATAATGTCCTTAAATGCCTTAGAAGGGAATTCATTTGGTTAGAGCAGTGTGGCAGGTGTGAATTAGTAACATTATTTTTCATATGTTCAGGCATTAGTCTCAGAGCAAAGTCATCTAAGCATACATAGACATGTGCCATCTTCCCAAACCCCATTACTAACTCTCTTCTATAACTTCGCATAGTTGAGTCAGGATTTTGTCCTTTTTAAAGAACGTCCGTCCATCCACCTACTGAAAAAAAAGTGTCCGTGTTCAGTGCCATACCCAGAAGAATTTACGAAAGCGCTTAACTTTTTTATTTTTTCACTGTGACTTTGGTCAATAAACTGTTGTTTTAAGGTTGGAGGATATTGGCTACGAAGTGATTTGTGTTGGATTATTTGTTGGATCATCACTTTAAACCACCTTTTTGCAGTATTCAGTGCTACACCCAGAAGAATTGATCTCTACAGTTTGAGGATTTAGTTTCCTCTGAGTCAAAAGCAGATGAACTATCCTTTGTGAATCCTTTGTGGATCAGATGTCCTCCCTCTCTGCTTTCAAGTCTAACACTCAGCAAATCATATCTTCAGCATCCCTACGATGGGATATCTCATTTTGAAGTACCCTTCATAGGAAGAAGGGCCATTTGAAATGGAGGGCCCAAGCAATTCAAACAGCCTAGAGTAGATATAATGCATCTTTGGACCCATTCTGTTAGGAAGCCTGTCCAGATTTACAGGGTGTGGGATTCCTTCTAATACTTGTATAAGAACTCTGTAGTGGTTCCATGTATGATATCAGTGAATGCCAGCAAGGTAAGTACAATGGCTTTAACAAGTAATACAATTCCCCATGGCAATCATCATCATCATCATCAACATCAACTCCACCTTTTCTCATTTTTCTACATGAAATTGTGGTTTCTTGTCAATTGTCACCAGTCTCTTGATTCAGTGCCACTTTCCTACCTTCTTCTGCACTAATGCCTGACTGTCACGGATCTTACTCATACAAGTCCATCTGTCTTTTTGCTGGATGCGCTTGTTTCCTCTTCTTCCTGTCACAAATTTTCTTCACCAGCTTGTTTTCTGTTATCCTACACATGTGCCTAAACCATTGTAATCTGCTCTCCTTGACCTTTTCTGCAATTGGATCTGCTTGGGCTGTCCCTTCCAACCTGTTTACTTATGTAGTCCATCACCAACAGGATCAAAGCTGAATTCTGACACACAAACATTTCCACTATGAATCCCTATGTGAGTACAAATACTGTTCATACTTGTGACATTGGGTCCTTGTATGTAACTTGCACTAATTCTACAATATTTCTGGGACTTTGAACCATAGTATGACTGCCCAAATCAACTTTCTTTGGACCTTGCCATGTGCTTTCTCCAAGTCTCGGAATCATCTCTAGCTTCCTCTCAGTTGTCTGTCTCACTGCCATTGAATCTGAACTACTCATCTTCCATCTTAATTTCTACCTGGCTGAGTAATTATCAGTCATCCTATCCAGGACTTTCATGTACTGTGACAGATATTTGATATCTGTATACTGCCCACAGTTATAAATGTCAATGTCCCCTTTGTTCTTTTTCTTGTACAATGGCACTAGAATACTTATTCTCCAGTCATCTGGGGTTATCCTTTCTCTCCTTACTGCTATGAGTACCCTCTGGAAACATTCCTCCTCCAATTCCTCACATCTTGATCATATCTGCTGTTACCTCAGTTTAGCCCTGCTTTTCCCCAGACTTCATTTTCCTTAGTGCTGTTCTTACTTCTTTTAGGGTTGGCCCCCATTTCATATTTCATCATAGGCTTTGTCTGGTTGTGCCCTTGACAAGGAGAATAATAATCTTGACATAATGGGGGCCTCAAACTGCCAAGCACTCATGCTGAAGTTTTTTGGGAATTTACTGTCCAAACTCAAGGGGAAGGATCAGTGGATGCAAGAGTAACATCTGATAAGCAAGCATTTGAACTGTGCACCTCATCTGACAGATGGCCAAGCATTCTATAATATGTGAATACACTGGTGTGGACCCATCATATGGGGTGGCAGTTACGGGGTCAGTGTTAAGGGAATATGCCTGGCTGAGGACTTTGCTTCTGCCATACTGTGTGAATGCAAAACTCTTTAATGCTCAATAAGCTTCTGTTTGGATCCTCTACAGAAAAGGTGTTCAAACATCTGTAGGAATAGGGGAAGACTGTTCAGTCTGTCGAGCAGTTGTTTTCTCTTGCCCTACACAAAACTACAGTAGAAACTACCCTACTAAAAGCAAAATGCAAGGAAAAGGCAAACGCCAAAAGAAGACAATGTCTAGGGATCAACAGAGCCAGAACGCAGAGAGACAATATCTATGGCTGCTTCAATCTCCTCCCAAATCTTCCCAGAAAAATCTCATGTCAACCCATAACCTCAAACTACCCTGCACCCCACCTCCCCACAAACAGCTGGGCAAACAATAAAAGTCCATCACACAAGACAAATAGGTAGTAAAAATTTTAAAATGTAGTTCATTAAAAAGAAAAAAAAATCTGCTGCAAGAGCTTTTCTTGCAGTGGTTCATAGATGGTATCAAAGGGGGTAGAAGGCACAGGATTTTACTCAAGACTTATTTGTAGTTCTAATGAGTAGTGAATTGTACAGACCAGTTTGAGACTTGCTAAGACCAGGCAAGTTCCTAAAAATAGCAAAATAAAAATTTTTAGCATTGCAAAGCTTTCTCCCACAATTCTTTCCACATGTGCACATGGTCACTGTAGAGTTGAAGGATACCTTCCCACATAACCCTATAGCCAAAATCACTTAACATCCTTGCCCTTTGGTTTATTTATTGCACACAGAGTTTACAAAGTACCTGGCTTTAGTAATTGCTATTTTGTGGATCCAAGAGCATTTGCATCTGTCCCTATTTATATGTCATACATTTAAAAGCATTGTGAAGAGTTGGTACTCATGAGCCAGTAGGCTAAACACAGATACAAATTATAACCAGCAGCCCAAGAGGTAAATTTTCCATTGCTAGAAAATAACTGGCAAAAATAAAGAATGTACAAAAGCAACAGAACGAACCAGGCAGAATCCAGGCAAGAGGCAAAAGCACAAAAGTCAGTATCCCTGTATAAGCACAAAAGTCAGTAATGCTGTATAAAAGCACAACAATCAATGATGCTGTATGAAATCATTCATCATTCATCATGGCAAGGAATTCAAGAACCACGCAAGAAGTCTTCAAATAATAAAAACAATCCACAGGTTTAATGAAAACTGGTGAGTGCTTTCACTGTAGAGCTTCTTCAGACCAAATGCAAACTAAAGGAATCACACTATATATATATATATATATATATATATATATATATATATATATATATATATATATATATACATATACACATATTATCAAAACTTCATCCAGTCAGAGGCCGTTCAAAGTAATTAAAAAATTAGCAAGTTGCAAACACTTAATTGAATCATTCACCTGAGACGAATGAATACTCATTCATTCAAATTACAAAACAAGCAAAAATAAGTAATACTAAAATGCATGCTAAAATAGCTGCACTAAAATCTTTCTAATAAAGAAACAAAAACATATATATATATAATAAATTAATGGTTACATAATGCTATGCTCTTAAATGAACTGTACTAAACAAGAATGTATAAATATATAAATATACATACAAATATACAGTCCCAAAATCATTTATGTAACCCTCTTTTCTTTAATAAAGGTTTAATAGAAGCCCTTTCATTAAGGCCTTTTCCTCTGTCAGCATGAAGTATAACAATCCAACAGGTTTCTCTATGCTCAGTATGTGTCAGAATATCACCTTCTCTAATGACTCTGAAATTAAAGGTGCGAGTGTTACCCTGTTCTGTCACATGCTTCGAGAGTGCATTATGTAAAGAGCCTTTTCTAATATGATATATATGCTCCCTCATTCTGTCACAGAGCACCCTGTTGGTTTTAACAACATAAAAAGAACTACAGGCTATACACTCTGCTAAGTAAACAACATGGGGGGTCATACAGTTCACTTCTACTTTAAAAAAATAAGTCTTTTCGAAGATCTGGATGATAGAAAACATTAGATGTGTTAATAAACACACAAAAATTACAGGAACCACATGGCATAGTGTGCCCCATAACAGGGGTCGTGTTGACAGAATTCCTGTCATAACATAAGAGCCTCCTCAAGTTTTTATGATTCTTAAATCTAAACTTGGGAATATCGCCCACTATCCTAGCTATATCATCATCAACTTGTAGGATGGGCCAATGCTGTGCAAAAAGTAACTTGTCTATAATCACTTGTAAAAAAACAGGGGAATTTTAACTTTATTCATGATGTTATTTTGACCATTGACGAAACCTGCCTCCAAGGCAGGTCCAAAATATGGTTTCACTGTGGTTAGCCTCAAATCTTCGCAGTCTAATCATTGTTGGCTGATTTCACTAGCAGTATATCCCCTGTCCAATAACTTCCTATGCAAACCAGCAAGCTCGTGCTGGAAACCTTCCAAAGATGGGTTAAACCTGGAGGCCCTCATTCCCTGTCCTCTGATTAAATTCCTAAAAATATAACTAGGATGCATGCTGGACTTAAAAAGAAAAGAAGGTTACATAAATGATTTTGGGACTGTATGATATTTGTATGTATATTTATATATATATATTTATACATTCTTGTTTAGTACAATTCATTTAAGAGCATAGCATTATGTAACCATTCATTTATTATATATATATATGTTTTTGTTTCTTTATTAGACAGATTTTAGTGCAGCTATTTTAGCATGTGTTTTAGTATTACTTATTTTTGCTTGTTTTGTAATTTGAATGAATGAGTATTCATTCGTCTCAGGTGAATGATTCAATTAAGTGTTTTCTACTTGCTAATTTTTTAATTACTTTGAACAGCCTCTGATTGGATGAAGTTTTGATATGTGTGTGTATATATATATATATATATATATATATATATATATATATATATATATATATATATATATAGTGTGAGTCATTTAGTTTGTATTTGGTCTGAAGAAGCTCTACAGCGAAAGCGCTTACCAGTTTTCATTAAACCGGTGGATTGTTTTTATTATTTGAAGACTTCTTGTGTGGTTCTTGGATTCCTTGCCATGATGAATGATTTCATACAGCATCATTGATTGTTGTGCTTTTATACAGCATTACTGACTTTTGTGCTTTTGCCTCTTGCCTGGATTCTGCCTGGTTCGTTCCGCTGCCTTTGTACATTCTTTGTTTTTGCCAGTTATTTTCTAGCAACGGAAGATTTACCTCTTGGGCTGCTGGTTATAATTATTATACTATTTTTTATCTTTGTCTTAATATCTGCAACCCGCGAGGACATGGCGACAGAACAACACTTAACAATCGAGTTGGACTATAACCCTACTAGCAAAGTGAATACTGTGCTGCCACCCTTCTCAGAGAGGTTCTCTCAGTATTTGCTGAGAGACAGGAGCTGCCTGTGGCAGTTTGATTTTTGCACAACTGATGATGACGTCACCGATGAGACCGGGGATTTGGATAGCTTGCAGCACAGCATGGAGGATATTGAGCGTGATTTCCTTAAATTAAAAAGACTACAAGCACAATGTTTGCACCTTGAATTGTGCCTCGAGAAAAAGATAGTACCTCGAGGACTTCGAGTTCTCCACATGCCAACTCAATGGTCTCAATACCCTGAGTTATTGGCATGATGGCAGAAGTTGAACTTGGAGGTAAGTGCCAGCTACATGCGCTTACTCATTGATTATTTCAGCCCGGAGGAGGACAGGCCTAGATATTCGTTACAAGAAAAGCAAGATGTACTCATTAAGAAATATCGCCATGATGTTTTGACCCCTGTTTTTGAAAGTTTGTTAGATGGTGTAGCCGTATTTGAGTGCATCACAAGAAAACTAAAGTTTTTTTTTTTTTAAATATTTTTATTCATTTCCGAAAACATGAATGCAGGTTATTTATGACAATGAAGTATTTACAAATTATTTAAAAAGGTAGGCTAAAACCTCTAAACGGATATCAAACATTAAAACCAAAATAAAGTATTTACAAAGGTGTCTATTGTTGACATATAATTGACTTTCTATACAATTGTTTCCTGATTATAATCTGCTGCAGTCATTATTACTTTTTGCCATGCTACGTATAATGATGTAGTTCTTCCTTTAATAGTGTTCATTTCCAATTGCGATACTGCTGACACCATATTCATGAATTGCTTAAAAGTTGGAGAAGCTTTGGATTTCCAGTTTGATGGAATGTTCTTCCTTGCAATAGCTAGGAGAGTCCATAAGATTACATACTTTGTTCTTGGCACACAGTCTGGTACAGGTGCATTAAACAAAATAATAGATTTGGAAATCTGGAATTTATCATTGAATACCATTTGCAGAAAATAATTTATTTTATCCCAATATGGTTTAATCAAATGGCATTCGTAGAACATATGTTGCCAGTCTGCTTTTATTGATAAATCACATCTCCAGCAGCCATTATTTTTCTTAAACATAAGTTCCATTTTATGAGGGGTTACATAAGATCTGTGTATGAATTGCCATGTAAAAAGTCTCCAATGTAATGAAAGTGATGTCTGCTTTGGAGAGAGAAGAATTAGTTTTTATCTCTGTCATTTGGCACATGTCCATTAACTGATCTATAATAATTCCATATTTTGTCATTATTATGCATTTTATTTTTGTTTGTTTTATAAATAGATGATAAGTATCCCTTTCCAGTAATGGGTTGATTCATTAGTAATATTATATGTTCTATAAGGTTAGGAACATTTTGTCTTATTGATGGTTGCATTGTTTCTTGTTTGCTTAATATATACTGTCTTAATTCTTGTACATGTAACCACGAACTATCTTCCATATTTAATTTCTGTTTAATCTGGTCTTATTGTCAGAGGTTTTCCAAAGTTTAGCAATTGATGCCAATATATTAATCCCTTTTCTTTAAGCATGTTGACTACTTCCATATTAAATGTTATTATATTACCTTGTGTGTACGCTACTGGATATAAAAGAAATGACCATGCTTTAATATCAGGATTGCTATTTATAAGATTTTGGAAAGTTTATAATGTATAAGTAATGTATTTGGAACTTATATTTTTATTCTTATGTATCATCATATATTCCTTCATCAGCCATAGAAAATTGTTTGGTATGAAATCTGTATACTTATTTGCTACTACAAATCCTGATTTTAACCAGATTCTCTCATGAACTAGCTTCCATTTTGATGTATATTTTGTATTTAGCCATAATGATATTGTTTTAATAATGGAGGAATGCAAATATATTTCTATGTCTGGTAAACCAATGCCACCTATATCCCAATCATCTAGATGATACTTCATAGCTGTCCTTGGTTTTTTTGGATACCATAAGAATCTTACCATTAAATCATTTAATTGTTTTAGGTGCGATTTAGCTGGTGGCAAAGAACAAGCTTGTATGACATAAAGAATTTTTGGAAATATGATCATTTTAATTATATAAAGCCTTTCTTCCATTGAAAAGAAGAATTTATTCCATCTTTGTATTAGATTTTTAATATTATTTAAGGTCTCTTTATAATTTATTTCAATTGTAGTATCTAGGTTGTTAGTTATTATAATTCCCAAGTATTTAATTATATTATCGGTAGAGATATATTTATGGTATTTTTTATTTAGATCTTTTTTATTAGTATTTATAAGCAATACATTTGTTTTGTTCTCATTAAATTTAAGACTTGAAAAGTTTTGAAAGTTTTGAATTGAGTCGCATAATGCTTTTAAACTGCTATTATTATTTTTTAAGGTAATTAAAATATCAGCAAAAAGTTGAATTTTAAGCTCTAGGCTGTTGTCTAGTTGTATTCCTTCAATATTTTTATCCATACGTATATTATTTGCTAAGGGTTCAATGACTAGCGCAAACAATAACGGAGAAAGAGGGCAGCCTTGTTTTGTGCCCTTAGTTATTTTAATAGATTTAGACAGACAAGATCCCAATTTTATATAAGCCAATGATTTTTCATATAATGATTTTATTAACAAAGTGAAGTTGTTTGAGAAGCCATATTCTTCTAAAACTAACCACAGATAATCCCAGTTCACTGAATCAAACTCGCTATTTATGTCTAAGCTAATAACATTCATTTTGTTTTTTTGTGACATTTATATAATCAATTAAGGAAAGAATTCTTTTAATGTTGACATAAGTGTTCCTATCTTTTATAAAACCTGTTTGATCCTCCTCTATCAAAAGTGGTAGTAATTGTTTTATTCGAGCAGCATG
Organism: Protopterus annectens; assembly: GCF_019279795.1. Lineage (NCBI taxonomy): Eukaryota > Metazoa > Chordata > Ceratodontiformes > Protopteridae > Protopterus > Protopterus annectens. The sequence goes on along the minus strand of NC_056736.1, from coordinate 410,059,532 downwards.
TATTGCCATAAAAAATTTATAATCTATATTAAGAAGTGAAATGGGTCTGTATGATGAACATTCACTGGGATCTTTATTTTATTTCAGAATTGGTGATATTAATGTGTACTTCCAAGAAGGAGGAATGTCTTTACCATTTTTAACTGATGTAAAGACATTCAATAACAACAGCAAAGCCTCATTTGATAGTAATTTAAACATTTCTGGGGTGATATTATCTATACCTGGAGCTTTGTTTAATTTTAGCTTATTTACTTCAGCTTTAAGTTCTGTCATTGTTATTTGTTTATCTATTAGTTGTACCTGCTCCTCTAATAACTTAACTTTAACATTGTTTTTGAGAAAAGCTTTCAATACTGAATGTGTTTCTGTTTTCTCATTTTGATTATTAAGTTTATGAAAAATTGCCTAAAAGCTTCTAATATTCCTTCTAAATCAGATACTTTCTTTTTGGTTTCTATATTATGTATTTCCTTGATTTGATTTGTTTTAATAATCTTTTTAGTCCTATGTGATATTCTTCGTTAGTTTTTAGGGTTCATTGAATAGTAACATAGTTTATTTTTTTCTAAGTTGATCATTGTTTTGTGGTGTAGCGTCTCTGAGTATTTTTTATTAGTATCTTCTAATTCTTTTATTAAGTTGGTGTTTCCATTTTGAATATCAAGCTTTAAATTATCTACTTTTGACTGTAATTCCATTAATTCCTTATTCCACTGTTTTTGTTTATTTTTATACCATCCCACCGCTCTTCCATATAGGTATGCTTTCAATGCATCCCATATATATATTTCAGATACATCTTTTGTAAGATTGATATCTAGGAATGTTTGTGTCTCTTTAATATAAAATTCCTTAAAATCTTTGAGATTTGTTATGTAAGATGGTATTCTTGTTACTGATATCCTTCTCTTGAAACATAAGTCTATCTCAAACGTTATGGTGTTATGGTCCAAAAATGGACATGAAATTGTCTTGACTTTATTTAATTTAGAGGTTAAATCCTTTGTTATGTACACTCTATCTATTCTATAGTATGTATTATGTCTATGGGCAAAATGTGTAAAGAATAGTGAATCTGGGATAGCATACTCATTTATGTCAACTATATTAAAAGTTTCAACAAACTCAGATAACTTTGTTAAAGGTGATCTCTTACGTGTAGTTTTAGTATTTGTGTCAGTTTCTTTTATAATGCAATTGAAATCTCCAGCTATGATTAAATTGCCTTTGGTATGTTGTACAATGTCTTCTAAGTGTTGTTTGGCCACTCTAACACCTAGTCCTGGTATCCAATAAATATTCACTAATGTATATATCATTTCATTGATAGATATTGTCACTAGACAAAACATTCTTGAGTTGTCATGGAACATGTTTATGATTTTAGGCATTAAAGTAGTGTTTTTCCACAAAATTGCTACTCCCCTTCACTTCTGATTATAGGTGGAATTTACTAGTATTGTATAATTTTTATTGTTTATTTTATTTATGTCTTCCTGTGTAAGGTGTGTTTCCTGTAAAAATACTAGTTGCGCTTCACATAGCTTTAAATATCTATAAAGACTTTCCCTTTTGCAGCTATTTAAACCATTTACATTAAGAGATATACATTTTGCAATTGGATTTATATTAGCTTTGCTTTTATCCATATTCATATACTCATAACAATGTGCAGATGTGTGTGTACATGAAGAGAATGACTTGTTCTTTCTTCTTCCAACAGTATTACAATAGATTATAAACACCCAATAAAAGTAAATTACAAGATCATAACTGAGAACGATATAAGATAAACAACCATCAAACCCCTCCATGAGAAAAAACATCTTATCCTTGAATGATCTAATCATTCAAGCGATCTCTCTAAGTCTTCATTTCAGCATCCTCCCCCAGCCCCACCATATGGTAGTTTTATAATGAAAAGTATCTTATATATCTTTTAAATATACATGTATCTGTCTTTACAGATTACTTAAATACAGTCTTTATCTATTTTTAATATTTTATAAAACACTAAGGCAACACAACTATACATAGATTTAATACTTAACTATTTGGTTTTGTTTAAATTGTAAAGGAAAATCTTTTATTTTAATATATCTTTTGTGTAGCAATAACGGTTATGCATCTTAAAAATAATATGCTTGCTGTCTATCTCCCTTATAGTGTGAGTGGCATTCATAGGTATCAAATTTATTGTAATGGTCTACCTATATATATATATATATATATATATATATATATATATATATATATATACATATGTATATACATATATATATATATACATACAAACACATATATATATATATATATATATATATATATATATATATATATATATATATACACACATACATACATACACACATATATGCATACATACATAAAAAAAAATGTTAAGCATTATATGCATCAGTTAACCATGCCACAAGTTGATTAAATCAGAAAGTATCCATAACAATGAATATAACGTTACATTTGTATTGTTATTTATCAGTAATCTTATAGTTTTCTTTTAATTCAAAAAGTCATATTTTAGTGGTATGAATGCTACTAATTTGTTTTGGCATTGGTATTATATAGTTTAAGACTATATTTCTTAGCAATTCCTATATATTTATTAGTGCCACTGGCATATTTCATCGCTAGTGTACCACATATGTCATATGTCAAATAGCAACTCATACTCCCTATGATATTACAGGATTTATCTGCAGCATTATAACTGTAAGGTTGGAAAATATGAGAAGCAAAGTAGGCTTTAAATATGCTATAACACAATTGTTTGGTACTTATTACTGTCAACTCTTCTACACACACAGGAAAAGATAACCTTATATGACCATCAACCATTTTCCTTCATTTTTCTCTTCATCCTTCTATTCTCCATTTTTAATAAATATTTGTTTCTATTCTGGCTTCTTTGAATGTAGTGCGGGTACTCCATATCATATTATAGATAATATACAATGTTCAAACAGAGAACATGCCCAATATAGAGACATATTCTCAGCTCAAGTGGTCCACACCATATATTTATAACACTGCAGTCAGAAATATACTAATGAATATGCAATAACTAGCAGCTTTGCAGCATGTGTGTGTCTCTAACAAGTACATACCTATAGGATATTAAAAAGAATAGATAGCACGCTCTTGTTTCATAATTAACAAATGCACACAGCCTGGTATTTACTTTCATAGACCGAAATTAGACCGGTTACTTATATGCATATCAGGTACCAACAGCAATATGTTAGTAAATACCTATGCTATTCAAATCATATTTTAATGCTGATTGATATGAGATGTAGCTGACAATGGCTTTAGCGTTTGTGATGTTATATAATATATATTCAGTATTATAAGTAAAAGTATGTTGCATGTCTATTTGCAATCTAAGGTTCAAGGCTGATCAATTTAGACATACAAGACAATCTCTTTAGCCTTGGTTATATAATGGGAGTTACTGTGTCTCTACACAACCATTCATTTTCAGTGAGGATGTTCAATATTAATATAACTTGCCTTTAATAAAAGCATACTTATAATTCAGCAGTTATTTCCTATCTATCTATATATATATATATATATATATATATATATATATATATATATATATAAATAACAGTATCATAAGCAAGTCTGAGATTTTTTCTTGCTCATTACTGCTTAATGATTGTGCTACTTGAACAATTTAATATTTACAGAGTATCTTGATAATTAAACAGCAACTCCTTTTTACCCTTAAAATGCCTAATAACACATAGCTACATTCATGAACCTTAATTGACTTACTATCTTTAAGGTTGAGTACACTAGCTGCAGTGTGTTTACAAATATGTTATATAGTTCCAGTCAAGGACTTAAATATATTCTTTTTTTATAAAATTAAGTTAAATTATAGTAATTTACGTGGGTGATCTCAGAAAAGATTATAGTAAAGTCTGTATGTGTTAACTATTCATACAGTTTCTTCCAAGTGATATACTTCTTTTTAAGCTTTGTTTGCTGTTTATGTGTACAATTCAAAATGAATAACAAATATTACAATATAATAAAACATCATGTATTTGTTGATACCTTCTAAATTCATTAGGTACTTCAGTGTACTTTTAATATTTGTTAAAACTGTAAAAGCACTTTGCCATCTCAGTGTGCTGGTTACTTTAAGTAGCTTAGGAGCTGACACCACACCCATACTGTCTTGTTTTAGTGCTGACATCACTCATGACTGTTTACTTTCATTTTGTGCTGTTAGAAGGTTTAACACACTGTAATGGATTCTAACTGAAGAACCTTCATTCAGGGGTGGTAAAATAAGAGTTCTCAGCTCGTGACTATGGCGGGAAGACAAAAACAAAGTAAGTGAAGTTTTTAGGGCTTTTTTTAAACTGAACACCAGCTCATTAAACTTCTATTAGTTTTCTTAACATTAAGGGCAGATATACAAGCCAAACAGTTGTTTGTTAGTCAAAAAGGCACTTTTAGCATCAAAGAATAGATAATTACTTTTCAAGGCACTTTTTGACAGTTATTACTATCAGTTTTTATATATTATTATGTGTATTAAATACATCAGTTTAGATATTTCATGCAGCTTAGTGTAAATAATATGAAAAGGAATCATGCTCATTTAAACACACCACATTAATATGTCAGTGTAAATGCATCATATTCTGTACTAGCAGTAAAAGGCAGGTAATTTATAAATGAACTATCTAAACATCATTTAGAGTTAGAAAAATCATGACTGTAAGTATTTACACTGTAATAGAGAAAGATATGTTACCTTGCTTTCTTTAGGGTTGTTTTCTTTAGTTATAAAATGTCCTGCTTATCTTGTATTTATATTGTTTCAAAGACTGACATGTGTAAAGCATGAATGCTTTCAAAGAACTTTTTTGCCTTACAGAGCAAATAGAAGACAATAATGTTTGTGTTTTTCATATGTCTTTTATCGTTTCTTCTTCTTCTTGTCAGCAGTGCTCCATTCATTTTTTTCTAAGTGACGCTTTACCCCAAATTGGGAGAAATCCATTTCTTCCACATTATCCAAGGTTTTATTAGCTGAAAGATAAGAAACTGTTGCTTGCAGAGTGTCAAAAGTTTTAGGACCTTCAGTAAAAAAAAAATTATTCTTGCAGGGAACAGCAAGTGGACTTTAAGTTGTCTTTTTTTCAATTCCTTTATCAGAGGGAGACATTCTTTTCTTGCAGTTATAACTCCAGCAGAATAATCATTATCAAATCTGATTATGTTGTCTTTGTATTTAACTGGAGAAGTTGACCATGCTGTTTTTAAAATAAGTTCCTTGTCCTGTGATGAAAAAAACATTACTATTATTGATCTCGGGTGATTTTTTGATTTGATGGTTGATGAAGCAGCTCTTAAGGATCTGTGGGCTCTTTCAATTCCATAAGAAAGAGCTTCAGGCAATTTTAAAACTTCTGGTAACCAGGTAGTAAGGAAAGTCACCATGTTATCTCCCTCTGTTTTCTCTGGTAGCCCATAGATGCAAAGGTTATTTCGTCTGGACCTGTTCTCTAGATCCTCTATTTTATTTTGTAATGAAGCATTTTGTTGTGATAAAAAATGTAGCTGAAGATCTTGTTCTGAGAGTCTGCCCTCAGTATCATTTAAGGATCTCTCTATGTCAGCTATTTGAGACTTCTGTTGCGTCATTATTTCTTGTAGTTGCTGTATTTGTTTTGTAGATCTCTCCTCGAAAGTGTCCAGTTTGGTATTCATTTTGTCAAATTTCACTGAGAAGTCTTGTATAGCATTTAATAAAGACTGTATCTCCTTTTTCATCGTCTGGTCCTGTGTGGTATGCTTAGAAAAGCTAATTTTCATTAGATTCAGATACCTTCCTTCTTGTTTTTGACAGGAAAAATAATGTTTAAAGCCAAATTTTTTGCACTGTAGACTTCTAGTGATATTAGTAGAAGTAATTCAACAAAATAGGTTTGTCTACAATATCTAGTTTTTAAAAATTCCTGTCAGAAATATCTTTTGAGTGCAGAGCTGAGAAAAGATGCTGCCAACCAGTCTACATCCTAGCCACGCCCAGCCGAAAACTAAAGTTTTGAGGGACATTAACTCTGACTTTCGGAACGGCCACGTCTTTATGTGGCCACGTACCGGACATAATAATAATGAGGACAATTTTGCAAAGAAAAACGTAGTTAAAGTTAATGTCAATCGTACTGCAGATAGCAGCAATTATGATGCTTCTAATGGATGTACTGTTGAGTCTGTGGGGGGATATTGTTAGTGATGAACGTACTCATGATTTAGTGAAAGGGTCTAATACTAGAGTATTAAGTTTTGCAGAAGTAGCTGAAGATGGTGCAGACATGGTGGGCAATCAAGTACCTCCTCCTGGCACTACCGAGTTAGGGTTGCAGTCAGACAATTCGGTGCCACTTAGGAGTGGTAATCATATGGGTAGTTTGTACCTGAAAGTTGTAGTGAACAAACATAATAATAAAGGTCAGGACTCAGGTAATGTTATAGAAGTCTTCCCACGGTTGGCATTGAAACTTTTACTATAGCCAGGAATGGCACCATAGATGAACTCCCTTTTCCCCTACCAGTCCGTATGGACAAGGGAGGGGGGGGCGGAGGCGATCAGTCAGCAGAGGGTGCCACAAGCGCAAATTTTCAGGGGAGTCGCATCTGAATCGAACCCTGAAAAAGATGTGGGGGAAGGCGCTGAATCATTAATCCTTAATATCTCTGCACGTGAGTTGACATTTGAGGAATGTAGGGTCCTTTGTAAGGGTCTAAATTTTATACCCTCTTGCAAGAACAAGATGTCGGATACAATTTTAGATTTGAAAGTTTTCTGCAGGAATGTTATGTTACGCTTGATATATGGTGGTTCTGATGTAGGACCTGTTTCTAGTGATGGAGTGGGCCATTATTTTAATTTGAAGAAGCCGAGTAGCTTTATTCCTAGTAATCATCCTTTATATAGCAATTTATGTCCATTTAGAGTATTCTAAAGCTCAGGACATTACATAGATAATGGTTGGGCGCATGTAATATGACAGTAAGATAAGCAGGTAGTCATTAAGAGGTTGTAGTAAATGTTTGACTTAATAATGAAGTTGCAACATGTTAATATATTTTAATTATTTTGAGTATAAACATGTATATGATTATTTAAGAAAAAATATACATATATTTAAACAGAGGTTTTATATTGATTCTTTTATATATATAATGCACATATTGTGCTAATTTTTAAAAGGTGGTTTAATAGTATGTGCTTATAGTTGTTTTACAAGTAGCAAATGGTTGATTGATAATTAAATAATTAATGATGTTCATCAAGTATATAAAAAGGTTGGTAGTTATGATGTAAATTTGTCTGAAGAAGTGGGGGCATTGACCTCCACGAAAGCACTTAAATTAAAGGTTTGCATTTTACTACTTTGAGTACTGGGTCTCCTCTGTGGTACACGCTTGCTATATTTGGTTTTTTACAGTTTGTTCAGTCTTTGGAATTTTTAGTAATCGTCCTTTGGTTGAGGCATACCTTAAATTGACTGAAGAAAATATCTATCATTTTTATGATAATTGTAATAGTTTTAGGAAGCACACCCAATTTAACCTTCCATATCCAGAAAGGTTAGCTTTGAATCAGTTGCAAAATAATAGTTCTATTGTAATTCGCCCAGCAGATAAAGGCGGGCTTATAGTTGTCATGGATAGGTCACATAATCAATCCATGACCTTGATGTTGAGTGATGTTAATTTTTATGATAAAATCTCGATTGGGGATATGCATCATGTTATTTCATCTGTTGGTAATGATATTTTGGATATTTTTTCTGCTCATCTTATCACCGAAGAATTATTTTCTTTTCTGAAAGTAAACGATCCATTAATTCCAATTCAAGGCTTGCCTAAAGTCCATAAGCATCCCACCAATCCTCCTATGAGACCTATTGTTGCTGGAGGAGGGTGGGTTACTGAACCACTCTCACTGTTTGTGGAGAAGTTTCTGAGACCTGTGATTAGTCAGAATCATACCGTTCTAAGAGATTCCAAACAGTTTTTGGTGGATTTATATGAAAATACCAAAGATGTCTTTGATGTCAGTGATGTCATTTTTGTTACCTTTGACGTTCAATCATTATTTACCAAGATTCCCAATGATCTGGGCATGCAGTATGTGCATGAGTATTTATCAGCACATAGTGATTATTCTGAGAAGCAGATTGACTTGATTTGTTTTCTCTTAGAAATTGTTCTTGAGAACAATGTTTTCACTTTCTGCGATGAGATGTATTTACAGAAACATGACGTAGCTATGGGCACTTTGTGTGCCAATAGTTACACCAATATGTTTCTTGCCCATTGGGAGCTTAATGTGTTATTCCCTCTTACACGTTTTAAGGAACATGTGTTATTTTATCGACGTTTTGTCGACGACCTGTTTTTGTTATGGTGAGGGTCGCCTGATGACTTGATACAATTTATTAATGTTATCAATGATTTAACTGCTTGTCTTAAGTTTACTTACAATTGGTCTTATACTCGTATTGAGTTTCTGGACATTAATATTGAAAAGTTGGATGAGCACACAATTAATTCAGGTATACATCATAAGACATGTCATAGAAATGCCTTTCTTTTTAGGTCCAGCGTGCATCCTGGTTATATTTTTAGGAATTTAATCAGAGGACAGGGAATGAGGGCCTCCAGGTTAAATCCATCTTTGGAAGGTTTCAAGCATGAGCTTGCTGGTTTGCATAGGAAGTTATTGGACAGGGGATATACTGCTAGTGAAATCAGCCAACAATGGTCAGACCTCGAAGATTTGAGGCTAACCACAGCGAGACCATATTTTGGACCTGCCTTGGAGGCAGGTTTCGTCAGTGGTCAAAATAACATCATGAATAAAGTTAAAATTCCCGTTTTTTTACAAGTGATTGTAGACAAGTTACTGATCTTTTTGCACAGCATTGGCCCATTCTACAAGTTGATGATGATATAGCTAGGATAGTGGATGATATTCCCAAGTTTAGATTTAAGAATCATAAAAACTTGAGGAGGCTCTTATGTTATGACAGGAATTCTGTCACCACGACCCCTGTTATGGGGCACACTATGTCATGTGGTTCCTGCAATTATTGTGTGTTTATTAACACATCTAATGTTTTCTATCATCCAGATCTTCGAAAAAGACTTATTTTTTAAAGTAGAAGCGAACTGTATGACCCCCCCCCCCCATGTTATTTACTTAGCAGAGTGTATAGCCTGTAGTTCTTTTTATGTTGACAAAACCAACAGGGTGCTCCATGACAAAATGAGGGAGCATATATATCATATTAGAAAAAGCTCTTTACATAATGCACTCTCGAAGCATGTGATAGAACAGGGTAACACTCACACCTTTAATTTCAGAGTCATTGAAATTATTCATCCTAGTATTAGAGAAGGTGATATTCTGACACAAACAGAGCATAGAGAAACCTGTTGGATTGTTATACTTCGTGCTGACAGAGGAAAAGGCCTTAATGAAGGTTACATAAATGATTTTGGAACTGTATGACATTTGTATGTATATTTATATATATATATTTATATATTTATACATTCTTATTTAGTACAGTTCATTTAAGAGCATAGCATTATGTAACCATTCATTTATTATATATATATATATATATATATATATATATATATATGTTTTTGTTTCTTTATTAGAGAGATTTTAGTGCAGCTATTTTAGCATGTGTTTAAGTATTACTTATTTTTGCTTGTTCTGTAATTTGAATGAATGAGTATTCATTCGTCTCAGGTGAATGATTCAATTAAGTGTTTGCTACTTGCTAATTTTTTAATTACTTTGAACAGCCTCTGATTGGATGAAGTTTTGATAATATGTGTGTATGTGTGTGTATATATATATATATATATATATATCTATGTATATATATATATATATATATGTATATATATATGTATATATATATATATATATATATAAAATATATGTATATATATGTATATGTATATATATATATATATATATATATATATATATATAAAATATAGAGTGTGATTCCTTTAGTTTGTATTTGGTCTGAAGAAGCTCTACAGCAAAAACTCTTACCAGATGTTCATCGTGTTTCACTGTTGCAGTCATTACTGTTGGGTTATCCTGCTGGCAGGCTACCCGTAGTTGGCCTGATTCCAAAGTCTAGGTCCGGCGTCGGTTGCTGTCGCCTCTTCCCTGACATCAGTGCGCCAGGGGTATAAAAGAAGCAGCCGACACCATTTTCCTCAGTCTTTCTTGCCGCGCGATGCCCAAAGCATAAGCAGTTTGCAAGTGCCGGTCGGCCAACTCCTGAGATTTTCGATTCAGAATTTCAGATCCGAAGTCTTCATTAAAGCTAAGTACCCCATTGGGGAAACTTTTTTCTTGCTCCAGACCGATGTCAGAAAAAGTTAACAATTGTATTTCTTGTGGAAAGCAAATACCTCATAAGGATTTTCACTCTTACTGTATTCCTTGCCATGGCCCTGATCACAACATTGCTAGTTGTCGGTTTTGTGCTAGATTTAACCAACGCACTATCAAGCGTCAGTTTGATTTTGCTTTCCATTACTTTGGCCAAAGATTTAACTATATAATGCCATCGGATCAGCTGATGACCGCAGTTTACAAAAAACACAAGGACAAGGAAAAGGATAGTCATCCGAGGTCCAAAACTGACGACAAAGCCTCTTCTAGGCCAGTCGCCAGTTCTCAGTGAGGTGCTTTCGCAGCCCCTGGCGCTCGCTACCTCAGAGTCACAGGCCACTTCCGACTCCCACATGGAGCCAATTGGGCTTCTGGATACTCAAGGTACTGGATCCTCGGAAATCAATCCCTCAGATGGGTCTGGAGCTGCTGAGCAGGCATCAGCTTCTGAGGGTGTTTTCAGACCTACACAGCTGTACATTAAGCAATCCTCAGCTTCAAAGACTAAAGCATCATTAAAGACAAAGAAACAAGTAACAGCATTCCCCTACTCAGACCACCATGCCTAAGAAACAAATGCTCAAAATGGCCGAAGACCTAATTACTTTGATCAGGGGTACCCATCCACCTCCTGATAAGAGGCCTAGACAAGAGACAGAGTATGGTTCTTCTGATCAGGTTTCCATTTCTTCTGATTCCTCTTCTGAACAAGATTACTCCATGTTCCCCTATGAGGATTCTGATGCTGAAGAATCCATTCCTTCAGCCTCTCCTCCTGAGGATTATTCTTTTGGGGAAACCTTACACACCATGAGAGAACATTTCCACTGGGAGAGCCAAGATTATTCTGAATCTAAGAAAAGGCTCAGAGATTTTCTGTTTCTTCCCCAGCACAGACCCCTAGCTATTCCACCTGTGCTAGACATTGTGGACGATGTATTCACAGAGTCCAGCCTGTCCCCTGACTCTCTCCCCCCTGCACCTGCTAAGCCAGACAGATATTACAGGGTTCCTGATTCTCATAAATTCCTGTATAAAAACCCCACTGCTGACCTAGAAACTATATCTCAAGGCCCCAAGGGGGTTAAAGCTTCCACTGCAAAAAACCCTGTCCCCTTTGATAGGGATTCAAGGTCTCTAGACAGATGGGGGAAGAAAGTCTACACTTCTGCTACCCTGGCTATAAGGGCCTTAAATTGTCAGTTTCATATGCTTAAATATCAGCAATATTTAATGTCACAGCTTAAACAGAAAATGTTGACAAATACTGAATGTTCAGAAAACAAAGAATTACAGGATTTATTGCATTCAGCTGAACAAGTGGGAAAGCACACTTTGCAATGTGGTTATGATTCACTGGAGGCCTCCTGCAGGGCTGCTGTTTCAGGTTCTGTTATTAGACGGCATGCTTGGTTAAAGGAACAAAATCTGCCTGATCATGTTAAAGCAAAATTATTAAATGCACCATTACAGCATGATACTTTGTTTGGTACTAAAGCAGAAGTAGTATTGAAAAAAATGGAGGATAAAGCAAAATCCATGCAGACAGTCAAGGATTTCTTACAGGTACAACCACCCAGATTTAGCAGAAACTGGCCTTCAAAAAATTGGTCCTTTCCAGTGTCAGACAGACCACAAAGAGGCAGATACAGGTGTGCCAGAGGCAGAGGTCAGCCCCAAGGTTCATACAGACCTAAACAAATGGGGTGCTACTACCTCCAAGAGCGGAGAAGACAAATCACAACCATACAGGAAACAGTCCCAATGACTTTCCTCTACCAAATCCAAGCACTTCTCTATTGGCAGCCCCCTTAGGGGGAAGACTAGCACTTTTTTCTTCAAATTGACAAAGGATTACCCAAGACAAATGGGTACTGAACATAGTGTCCCAAGGCTACAGGTTCCATTTCCACACTCTACCAAGGTCAAAAGGTATGCCAGACCTGCCACATAATCAATGGGCAGAGGCACAAAAACAAATGACAGCCCTCATGGACATGAAGGCCATTCAGCAAGTACCGCAACAAGACCAGGGGCAAAGATTTTACTCCAGACTCCTCCTAGTACCCAGAAAGGACAAAACCTGGAGACCAATACTGGACCTGTCTATACTAAACACATTTCTGGAAGTTCCAAAATTCAAGATGTTGACTCTACAGCAGCTACTGCCCATGCTGGGCAACAAGGCTTTTCTCCTTACCTTGGACCTAAAAGAGGCATGCCTGCATGTCCCAATCAGACAATCTTGCAGAAGATACCTCAGATTCATAGCTGGCTCAATGCATTACCAATTCTCTGCATTGCCCTTTGGCTTATCTACTGTGCCCAGGGTCTTCACAAAATGCCTGGCACCAGTAATTGCATTTTGCAGACAAAGAGGAATTCAAATATATCCCTACTTGGACGACTGCCTGATTCAAGCAGAGAACAGACATTCTTCTAAAGCATGTGGCGCTTGTAAAGAGATTACTAATTGGCCTAGGGTACACAGTAAACGAAAAGAAATCAAAACTAGTGCCCTCTCAAGAGATAATATTCCTGGGTGCAAGCTTAAACACAACTACCCAGATGGCTTGTCTCACGCCAGACAAACAAAAGCATCTGACTACTTACTTCAAGACATTGGCAACAAAAACCCACTTATCTGCAAGGAAAATCCTGCAGGCTTTGGGTTTCATGACATCCTGCATCCTACTAATTCCATATGCCAAACTGCATAGGAGGAAACTACAATGGTATCTAAAAAGTGTTTGGACTCAACATTGCCACAGCCTGGAGACAGTAATTGCACTCATTCCCTGCCCTGCAACAGGAGTTTCGATGGTGGGCAAAAGCCTCTCACCACAACAAAGGTCTGCCATTCAGGTTACCCACAGCTAGACAGACACTGACAATGGATGCATCCAGCTATGCCTAGGGGGCACATATGGCAGGAAAATGCATTCAGGGCACATGGCCTGCAAACCAAATGCATCTTCACATCAATCAAAAAGAGATGCTAGCTGTTCAAAATGCCCTGACAGCTTTCAAGGACCTGCTTCATCCAGGACAACTACTGATAAAGACAGACAACACTACAGTCATGTGGTACATAAACAAGCAGGAAGGTACACATTCCTACCCCCTCTGCAGACAAGCAATGACCTTATGGGACACAGCTTTTACTTTTCAAGTTCACCTGCAAGCACAATTCCTGCCAGGAAAAACAAATACTCTGGCAGACAAACTAAGCAGAAACCTCATGGATCACCACGAATGGAAGCTGGATCCACAAGTCTTCAACATGATAACAAGGAAATGGGGATGCCCAGACATAGATCTATTTGCCTCCCCTCACAACTGCCAATTGCAAAAATTCTGCACAAGGATATATCACAAATAAGCATGGAAAGTGGATGCCCTATCCTTCAGCTGGAAAAATCTAACAGTATATGCTTTCCCCCCTTTGCCTCTTCTTCCCAGGGTACTCCTAAAGGTCAGACAAGTGAAGCCAAACATTATACTAATTGCACCAGACTGGCCACGCTAGCACTGGTACCCAATTCTGAAGAGCTTGTCTCAAGGTCCAGCATGGATATTGCCTCAAATCTCTCAATTGCTGATCCAACAAAACAGTCAGATCCTGCACAGCCAACTCAAGACCTTAAATCTGGCAGCATGGCGGATAAAGTAACCATTCAGAACACTCCACTTACAAAAGCTGTTATGGACGTTATCCTGGAGGCCAGAAGGCCCAGTACCAGAAAATCTTATGCAGAAAAATGGAAGAGATTCTCTGCTTGGAACAAGGCATAGACACGAGTGTGCCAAATATCCCTCAGATTTTACAATACCTAACTGAGATGCTAAACAAAGGCCTTTCCTTCTCATCTATTAAGATTCATGCCTCTGCCATTTCAGCCTATTACAATATGGAGCCACCTATCTTTTCTCATCCTTTACTAAAGCAGTACCTCAGAGGAGCCAAAAACATTAGGCCTCCTAGTAGAGCACCAATTCCGGCCTGGGACCTCAATTATGTTTTGGAAAAACTCACACTGCCTCCCTTTGAGCCAGCATTAACAGCACATATAAAATTCTTATCTTGGAAAACAACTCTGCTCCTGGAAATAACCTCTGCAAGATGAGTCTCAGAGCTACAAGCACTCATGGCTGTGGAGCCTTTCATCATTTTCCATCCAGACAGGGTTTCCCTGAAGAAAAACCCTACATTTATGCTTAATTGTGGCCCTTAACCAAACCATTCACTTGCCAACTTTTTATCCTAATCCACAGAACAAGGGTGAGAAATTCTGCATTCTTTGGACATACATAGGCAGCTGAGATTCTACTTGGACAGAACTAAAGTTTTCAGAAAAACTGAGCAACTTTTGGTGTCATATGCTGCAAGTTCACAGGGAAAGGCTATCTCAAAACAGACTATTTCTAAATGGATAGGCCATTGCATCCGTTTCTGCTATTTACAACATGGCAAATCAGTGCCTAAGGGCATTAGGCCTCGTTCCACAAGAGCAGCAGCCACTTCAGCAGCTTTCCTCAGAGGAGTACCAACCAAAGATATCTTAGAGGCTGCAACTTGGAGTTCAGTGCACACTTTCACAAAGCACTACCATTTACCTCTCAGAATCCAGGGCAGGCTTTGCCACTGCAGTTCTGCAGGGCATCATAGCCTCTCCAAATCTTATTTAGACCAGCCACCCTACCTCAGCTTTGGGATTCACCCCAACAGTAATGACTGCAACAGTGAAACATGATAAAGATAGTACAGTTGTGTACCTACCATAAATGTAGATGTGAGTGTATTCACTGTTGTAGTCCAGGTTACCCACACACCATCCCCTCTTTCCTTTGTGAAACTTATCTACACTTCTCTATCCTATACTACCTTTTTGATGTATTTGCTTGTAGATGAAGGACATGTTATTTTTGTGCATATATTTTTATTGGCATATTCTTTCAGCCTTCCAATTTAGGAGCACCTGACATCTGGGGCAAGAAAAACTGAGGAAAATGACATTGGCTGCTTCTTTTATACCCCTGGTGCACTGACGTCAGGGAAGAGGCGACGGCAACCGACGGCGGACCTAGACTTTGGAATTGGGCAGACTACGGGTAGCCTGCCAGCAGGATAACCCAACAGCAATGACTGCAGCAGTGAATACACTCGAACATCTACATTTATGGTAGGTACACAACTGTACTTTTTCATTAAACCTGTGGATTGTTTTTATTATTTGAAGACTTCTTGCGTGGTTCTTGGATTCCTTGCCATGATGAATGATTTCATACAGCATCATTGATTGTTGTGCTTATACAGCGATACTGACTTTTGTGCTTTTGCCTGGATTCTGCCTGGTTCGTTCTGTTGCTTTTGTACATTCTTTATTTAAACACAGATACTGCTGGATGCCTTCAACAAATGAATGAAATGTCCATAGAGTTTAACAAAAAGGGATATGATTATAATTTATGACAAAAAACTAGAGACATTACAGGAAAGGAATCACACTACAAAGCCTTATTTCTTTCAGGAAAGTTTATATAGCATGAGTCTTTGTAGTAATGATAAACGGAAAACTATGCACTATTTAACTACCTATAATTGGCGCACTGGGTCAGTTAAAAATATAATAGTGAATAACTGGGCCATTTTAAGAGCTATGCCTAAGCACAGATGCTTTGTTGGTGAATGACCAAGCTTTGGTTACAGAAACTGCTCAAGTTTAAAAACTCGTTTATCTTATAACAATATGAAGTTTGATGTTAGGAGAAATTTCAGTAGATAATATAGAATTTTCCCTTGTTACAACTCCTGTTGCTGTGATACTGTAGGCCCACAGAATATTTTTATTCATCCTAGAACAGGAAGGGAATATACTAATAAATGTTCAGTGACATGCAATACAACAAATATTGTCTATAGTGCTACATGCAAGAAATGTTAACGTTTTTATACTGTGAAGTCCAGGAGAAAATTAAAGGAATTAATTATTGAGTATCATTCTGAGATGTGCAGAGGCATTCAAACTAATGCATTAGTGAAACATATATTGGATAGTGGCTCTGAGCATGACTTTACGTTTAGAGTGATTGAGGTAGTTTCTCTAAGCTTCAGAGGTGGTGACCTGTATATATAATAAGCTGCCACTGAGTGAATATAAATGGATTATCAGACTATAAGCTGATAAACTGCCTGGAATTAATGCCACTGTAAGCATAAAACCTGTTCTAAAATATAGGATCATAGTAGATTACTGGGCTATCAACCTGGAGGTCATGTTAAGCCTAGCCATTTCATCCCAGTGTAATACCATAGAAGTACTAGTCAATACCAAAGACTGCATTTAGTGATGACTGGCCATGTCCAGGAGGGTTAAGGGCACTATCCCTGGTAAGAATTTATGGTTCCCCATCCACTCATCCAGGTTCCTCTTGAACAGTGTCATAGAGATGCTGTGTTTTGCATGAATTGGTAGCTTGTTCCAAAGATGAGGAAGTCACTGGGAGATAAAGCTGTCCATCCAGCAAGTCCTATTTAAGTCACAGGCCATATTTAGGTCCTTGGAACGGGTAGCCATAGACCCATTTCATTTACAGATATGCAGTAAATTCATTAGGTTTGGGTCTTGGGTTGTTCCGTAGGCTAGGCATAAGTCTACCCCTTAGAAGTATGTATGATACGGAGTATAGTAACAGGGACTTAGTGGGTCCATGTAAGGCACATGCTGGAGGCTCTATCTTCTTTGTTAGAAACCTCTGAGGTCTCTCTAATTGCTGTAGGTACTTAGTATGGTACATACCGAATGGGACATTATACTCTATTATGGACCGGATAAGTGCCAAGTATTTTGTTTTTTTTTCTGGAGCTTTTCTCCTCGGGTCTCCACCAAAAATGGGTCTTTGGCTCAGATGGATTAATCTGGTTAACAAATGACAAATAAATAATATGACAGTGATTACACATAGTTTGCAGTCATCTGCAAACTTTGTCAGCCACGACCCTTTAGTTTTGACCTGAGTATATACCAAACAGTAGGGGACCGGCTGGTAACAGATCTGCTGGTTGAAGTGGAGTCACCCACTTTGGTAGTGTGTGTCCGGTTTGTGAACCAGTTAGCAACCCATCTTACAATGAAGGGATTTACATTCAGTTTGCTAAATTTATCGGTAATGCCTGAATGTGGGATTGTGTCAAAAGCCTTTGTCAAGTCAAGGTATGTTGTGTGCTGTGATTTGCCCTCATCATTGGCCTTGGTCACACTTTTAAAGAAATCCACTAGATTTAGCATGCAGGATCTACACTTCACAAGGCTGAATTGGGTAAGATCCAGGGTTTGGAGGTCACCTATGTTTTTATTTATGAGGTACATACTGATGTGTTCCATGGCCTTACAGATGAGGCTGGTCAGGCTTATGGTTCTGTTAATTCCCTAGGTCTGTTGCTAAGCCACCTTTGTGGAGGGGAATAACTGTAGCTGTTCTCCATTCCGCAAGAACAAAGCCTGTGATTAGGCTATGATTGAATGAATGTCCTTACACTATATTTTTGTTTGGAAATAGATACACTTTGTTTTAAGTACTTATTAGGTTGTGTCTTGTGACTGTTTGAAAACATTACTTAGCGGAGTGTTTGTTTTTTAAATACTTTTACACTGATGAAGGATTATTTTTATCTGAAAGCTTTGTGTTTAATTTTAAACAACTGAATTATATAGCATATGCAGAGTCTGTGAATTTGTTTTCTGTTTAGCTTTTATTTCATTGACACTGCCTTGCAGTGTTTTTTTATCCCTTTTTGTGGTTGAAACTTCAGTGGTACCTTATTAGTATCTGCTGCCAACATTTACATCCCCTGGAGACAGAAATTCAGCCACTTCCCTGCCTCAGGGAGGAACTGGCATGGTGAGCATGAGCATATACTCAGAACTAAGGTCTCCCCTTTAGGTTCATCCCTCAGGACCAAACCATAAACACGGATGCATCAGACACAGCTTGGGAAGCCCATTTCTAGCACCTGCTATCTCAGGAAAATGGGAAAACCAGTTAAAGCACAAACACATACATTGGAAGGAACTGATGGCAGTACAGAAGGGTTTGGTGGTCTTCCTAGATCACTGGAAATCAGGGTTCCTACTTATCAAAGCAGACAGCACAACAGTCACGTGGTACCTAAACAAACAAGGGGTTACCCACTCCTACCCTCTTTGTCATCTAGCAATGCAGATCTGGGAGACATCAGATGATATGGGGTTGCACCTGATGCTTCAATACCTTCATAGGGCTTAGAACACTTTATCAGACCACCTCAGCAGATGCTTAATGGATCCCCATGAGAGGCAGCTGCATCAAGAAACTTTTCTCAGCATAGCCCAGAAATGTGGATCCCCTCAAACAGACCTCTTTGCCACTGACAAAAATGCTCAGCTGAAAAGATTCTGTTCCAGGAACAAATTTCACACAGCCTGTTGGACAGATGCCTTCTCATTCCCCTGGAACCATCTAATTCTCTATGCATTCCATCCCCTGCCTCTTCTTCCAAGAGTTCTCCTAAAAATCAGGGAAGAAGAATTGAGGGTCATCCTGATAGCCCCAGACTGTTCCAGGCATCATTGCTACCCTCTGATAATGACTCTGACCAAAGAAAAACTTTGGCAGCTACCCCAGATAGTAGATCTCCTGACTCAGGCAAAGGGGAAACTCCTGTACCCCAAACTGCAGACTCTCAAACTCTTGGCCTGGATAATTCAACAAATTTCTACCCTGAACTCCTTCTGAGTAGCCAGGTGTTTAATATACTCAAAGAGTCTAAAAGACTCAGTACTTGAAAAAACTACTCTGCCAAGTGGAAAAGATTATCTGTCTGGTATCAGGAGAAAGCCCTCAACCCTTCTTCAACCAACATTGCAGCCATCTTAGACTACTTGGCTTTCTTGGTAGACAAAGGTCTGTTCTCATCCATTAGGATACACACCTCTGCCTTTTCAGCCCACATTCCTAATCTTCCTCCTATCTTCTCCCACCCCCTAATGAAACAATTCCTTAGGGGAGTTTGGGTTTGTGAAGCCCAGTTCAGGTTTGTGAAAGGCAGATCATGCCTCCTGAACCTGATCAACTTCTTTGAGGCAGTCACCAAAGCCGTAGATGAGGGGTAAGGTGGTTCACACAGCCTATCTTGACCTCGCCAAGGCTTTCAACACCATCACCCATTCTGGAATTATAGCTAAACTCACTAAACTAGGTATAAATCCCTACGTCACAAGATGGGTTGCCAACTGGCTCACTAACAGAACCCACACTGTAAAAGTTGCAGTCTCCAAATCTGACCTCAAAGCAGTGACAAGTGGAGTACCACAGGGTTCCATCCTGGGACCTCTCCTGTTTGGTATCTACTTCTCTGAAGTACAGGCTAACACAGAAGGCCTCTGGCTAATGAAGTTCGCAGATGACTGCAAACTAGGAGCCATAGTCAAGTCCCCAAATGATGTGGACATCCTACAGAAGGGCCTCGCTGAGACAGATGCCTGGTGTCAGAGCCATGGCCTCAAGCTCAATGCCAAAAAGTACAGTGTCATCCCCTTTGGTAAAAACTCTGTATCCCTGAGCTACCACATAGGCAGCAATCTACTTAACACCAAATGCGTGATAAGAGACCTTGGGACCCAGGTGGACAGTAGTCTCTCCACAGTCACATCGCCACAGTAGTCAGGAAGTCCTTCTACGTGGCACACCTCATCATAAAATGATCCAGGAAAAAAGAGGTCATTGTTCCCCTCTACTCATTAGACCCATTATAGAGTACAATGCTCCTTTTCGAATGTACCTCACAAGACATCTGCAGCAGCTGGAAAGGCCAGAGAAGTACCTCACAAAGAGGATTACTGGCCTCAAACAAATGCCCTACACTGACTGCATCAAAAAATTCCAGCTGAACTCCATAGTATATCGCCTACTCCGAGGTAATCTCTGCCTAACATATAATGCTATGTCAAACCCAGAGCTGTTGGGCATGCTACACCTAAAGAAATCCCAAAACCTCCGAGCTACATGCTCTAGATACCTAAACCTTGTCACCACAATAAACAGGACATGCTGGAGGGATAGATTCCTGTCCCAGAGACTTCCCATACTCTGGAACAGGCTACCCATCTATGTCAAGCAAAGTTCTTCATTAGCACTCTTCAAGCAAAATCTTGATGAGTGGATGGGAAATAGGAAATACACCCTGGGGATCAATTCTGTGTCTCTGCTCAACAGTGGCACAGGAAAATAACTTTCATGGGTGGCATAAGCCAGGAAACCTTGTTGGCTAGGCTTATGTAGGCCCTTGGGCTTGATAGCCTAGTACCTACCTATGAACTTATGGGAATGCTGCATGCCAGACCTCCCAGGAAGCAGCCCATATTTCCTTGGGACCTCAACTTTGTTCTAGAAAAATTGACCTTACCCATCTTTAAACTAGCTGCTTCCACTGAAATAAAATTCTTGACATGGAACACTGCCCTCTTACTGGCCATCACTTCAGCTAGAAGGGTCTCTGAGTTGCAAGCCCTCATGGCAATGGAACCATTTCTTATATTCCACCCTGACAGAGTATTACTCAGAACTAACGCATCCTTTATGCCCCAGGTGGTCAAAGACACTTCCTTGAACGAGGCTGTGCACTAACCTACTTCCCTAAGCCACAAAACCAGGGAGAAGGACTACCTTGACAGAAGAATAGCTGTTAGAAAAACAGAACAATTGTTTGTGTCCTTTGCCTTGGGATCTGAAGGCAAACCAGTCTCCAGATAGACTATCTACAAGTGGATCTCCCACTGCATTTTCTTTTTTTTTTACACCTACCATGGCAAAAGCACACTTAATCCATTAGGACATACTCTGCTAGGGCCACTTTTACCTCCACAGCTTTCCTAAAGGGAGTACCTACCAAAGCCATTTTGAAAGCAGCTACATGGTCATCTGTGCATACCTTTACCAAACGCTACCACCTGTCAGCCTTCTCCAGGTCCAGAGCATGGTTTGCCACTGCCATTTTTTAGAGTCCTCTCCTCTCCTTAATGCTCCTTCCACCCTCTTCACAGCTCTGGAAATCAGTGCTGTAAGTCAGGACTGCAACAGTGAAACACAAAGAACATAGTACAGTTGTGTACACGTACCATAAATGCAGATGTTCGACTGTATTCATTATTGCAGTCTCCTTTCCCTCTCTCCTTGCCACTTATTCTCCTTACAGTAACAGCTTACTTCCCTGTCCTCCCCTTCCAGAGGACTCTATGCAGCGGGACCCTTCAGACACCATTTTCTCTTATTTTCCCCTCACTTGAGTCACCTATGGGGCTCCTACCATCTAGGAGCAAAAAAAATGATTTTATGGCATTGGCTGGCTTCCTTTATACCCATTCATACTGACATCAGGGTAGAGTGTCCACCAGCCATAGGAGGAAGGATTTTTTTTACTGTGGTAGTCAAGCTGACCAAGGGCTTCTGAAGCAGGACATCCCATATGTCAGGAATTTAACAGTGAATACACTCTAACATCTACATTTATGGTGAGCATACACAGCTGTACTTTTCCAACCCACTTCCATTTGTAGAAGACAACATCTGTGAGGCACAGAAAAGGATTCATTTTGTTGGGAGTTGATGTCTGTTAAGATTTGCCAGATGACAAATACAAGCAAAATGTATGTTTACAGATTCTGAGTCTAACTGCTCCTTCCAGCCTAACAGTTTAATTTTAAATGCTGAACATGTGATGGCTGCAAAAGTCTTTATACTGTCTTTTCAGTTGAATCACTTGGGAGATCAGATCTAGTTCAAATGCATGGAGCAAGGAGAAATGACTGTGATGGACAGATGTCTTGGACAGTGATTTTGATGATAGACTTTTCTGCATCAGGAAGTTTACTTGGATCGTTTGGCAGTTCATAAGTTATGTTTCTCTCTCAAAAGATGCTTTATATCAACCTTTTAAATCTGATTGCTTTCAGGAAGGCCCTAGAGCTCTTCATTCTACTGTTATGAGGAGCTGTCTAGATCTGATTGGACACTGTCACTTGGTTGTACTACATTAATAAGCAAGGGAAAAATAGAGATTCCCCCACTCTTTCTTAAAAAAAATCATAGATTCAGAGGTAAGTACTAGGCTATCTGTCCTTGCAGGCTATTTTAAGCCTAGCCAATTTCCATTTTTTTGCTGAAATAACCTATCCCATTTGGTTATAGATTGCTGTTACCTATCCCATGGTCGATAATTATATATCAGCCTTAATGAGAATAACTGAGATCATGCCATATGTGATTTGAGGGGACCCATCTATAGGATAAAGAATTTAGGAGCTGCCTCTGTGCAGTAGTAGTACAAGGGGCAGTCATAGGGTAACTTTTCTGTTTCCCATCTATAGGTCTAATTTGCACTTGAATATAGACAGGGATGAACTTTGTTTTACGTGAATAGTGAGTCTGTTCCACAGCAATGGTATCCTCTATGAGGTATGCCTGTTCCTCCAAACCATTCTGCTGATGTTGCAGAAGACATTTAGATCTCTAGACAGTGTGTTTCTTATGCTATTTGGCTTTCTGATGTGCATTAAATCCATGAGTAATGGGTCAGAGGATGCTTTGTATGCCAGACGCATGTCATCTCTTAGCAGTCTGTAGGATACTGAGTATAGTGACAGGGCTTTGAGTCAGTCCATGTAGGACATGTTGTTCAGGCCTTGTATCCCTTTAGTAAGGTATCTCTGTAGGTGTTTCAGTTTCTGCATGTGTCTGGACAGATACATGCCAAAGGGGGCATTATATTCAATGGCTGGCCTAATGAATATCTAGATACATATGAGAACCTGAAGTTCAGATATCGATCTAACTGAGGTCAAGGCTATCAACATAGTGTAAAGAGGTACAATAATGCATTTTTGGGCATTTGGTTTCTGTCCATGATTTGGAACTAGTTATATATTTGCGACAGACCTTCCTGCCGGATGGCTAAGTCATTTGGGGATTCACTAACTGCTCCTAGCTTGCAGTCATTTGCAAATATAGTTAGCCAGAACCCTTTGGTATTGGCTTTTACGTCAGTAAAGAAAAAGCCAAACAGGAGAAGTCCCAGGACAGAATGCTGAGAGACTCCACTGGTGACTGGTGGTCTTGTGGTGGTAACTTCCCCTATATTTATTATCTGCATCCCATCTGTGAGCCAGATAGCAATCCAGCAGGTGACATATGGGTTTATTCCCAATTTATCTTTTCTACTATGCATGAGTGGGAAATTGAGTCAAATTTTGGCCAGGTCCAGGTATGCAATGTGTAATATTTTGCCTTCATCCATTGCTTTAATCTGGGAAACAGTTTTAAAACCTGTTTATTTTGTTCATTTTGCTGCCATGTAGTCATTTTATAGTCCTAGAGCATGAAGTAACAGGCAGAGTAGATGGTTCAAGACTTTTTTCTTTGATGGTGTCTTTATAAGCATCAAAATACTTGCAGTATCTGCATTGCACGCTAGATCATGGGCTGAACCTACCTTCTGTTGTTTTTTGTTATATATCTGCTGAAAGGTATAATGGGAGGTTGGCCAGAGTCTGCCCCACTATAAGAAAAGAAATACAACCTTTCCCTACATTTACAGATGAGAATTAAATAAAGATTCAGTTTTCATTTAAAGATGAGATAAGTTGCATAACAGGTCTGATGTTTAAAGCACATAAAATGACAGTGCCTAACCAGCCAAGAAGGGGAAAAAAAGATGTATGGGCAAGAATTCATGACTCACACATGGACATTTGAAAGTGTTCGGAAAGTGCTTAAGATTCCTTATACTAGCCTGGAATGTTAGTGTAGACAGAACGAGAAGTGATGTCTGTCATATTAGTAATCTGAAAGAAGCTCCAGCTTATTTACTGCTGAGAAGACCACAGACTAACATTGGAACACTTTTTTTTGCAGTTAAAAGAAGCAGTGTTTGACATTGTACATTATTATGCAAAGCTTCTTTAGGT
Source organism: Protopterus annectens (assembly GCF_019279795.1). Lineage (NCBI taxonomy): Eukaryota > Metazoa > Chordata > Ceratodontiformes > Protopteridae > Protopterus > Protopterus annectens. The sequence goes on along the minus strand of NC_056736.1, from coordinate 410,035,043 downwards.
TATGAAGTTATCAGACACAAGCAGAAGATGTACCATAAATATCAGGAAAGCTATATTCTCACATCTTGAAATTCTGTATTGTCTCAATATCCAAACATGGAATTACAAAGGTGTTGAAAAAAATGGGAATTTCAGCATGTAACTTTCTGTCCTAGTCATACCTCTCAACCTTTTAGAGCAAGAAATCTGGACAAAGCCATTAATAATGGGGGGACCCAGAAATGGGAACACTTTCTAAGTATTACTCTTACAAGCTTAAAAGTTGAAAGAATGATAGGTTTTGCATTAGCATACATTTTCTGAAGGGTATGAAGTCTGAAATTCAAATGTCTGTCATTATTTTTTGACTTCAAAACTCAATAATTCACCAATGATTTACCAGAAAACTCAAATTTTATGAGAATCAGACCAAAAGTATGAAGCAAAAATATGGACATTCTGCAAAAATCTGGACAGTTGAGACATCATCTCCCGGTTCTATATCGCTTAACTGAACATTTAATTTATCGCACATTTATTCATCGACCACTATATGTTGAATGTAATTTCAGAGATTGCTGAAATCTTTCCCAGGGTAAGGAAGCACTTGCCAACACCACAACTTTGCCCTTTTCCCCACCGTATTGCATTTTCAGAGTTAGTATATATATTTGGGGGGTGGGGGGTTTGGGAGCAAAGCCCCCCCACTTGTGTGGGTTTGATTTTGTGCGGTTTGTATTCTGGTGTGCCTTTGGCCAAGTGGTTCATTACCTTGGGAAAGATTTTGTTGCTCACTGAAATGAGGTTCTACATATAGTGGTCGATGAGTAAAGGTTCATTGAAATAAATGTTTGATTAAGTGATGTAGACCCCACGTCACCCTTATCTGCACAATCGCGTTATGGAAGTCATACAGATTGTTAAATGCTTGATGATAAAATTACAAAGCATTAAGAGTGACTGATATTGTCCTCTAGAATTAACAATATAAAGAAATTGTCCATAGCAGATGTTAGCTTTTTCACCAGCTCAGCTACTTATGGGCTGTAGATTGAAAAGAAAGATTCCAACATCTGCATCATTACTGATGCATAGGAATCATTGTCAAGTACAAGAGAAAAAGGCAAAATTGTTCAAAGCAAAAGTCTGCTGTAATAAACAGGCAATGCATCTTTTATCATTAAATTAGGGAGATGAGGTGATGATTCAGCAATCCAGATAAATGTCCGAGTTATTAATTCAGAATGAGGTGAAATCAAAGCCTCCCCAGACACAGTTTAGAAGGCATGAGAAAGAAGCACTTTCCTTTTTCCTCTTTGTAGCATTACGTTTAGAGCTACAGTGGCTTCTGATCTGTGCCTGGGTGTGCTCTAGTAGTAAGACCACTTTTGTCAAGTTTAGAGACAATACTTTCACTCATCTTGATTTAAGGAGTAAAGGTTCTGGCAGTTCCTGACATGGGAAAAGCATTGTTCATAGCAGGGCAAGTTGTCATGAGCTAGTCCCTTTATAGGTATATATTGATTCTAGCTTATTTATTTTACTTCATTGATAGCACACTGTCTAAAACAATGACGGTTACAGGCTCACCCCAGGTTACGTCATAATGTAACAAAATAATGTATAGTATACAAGTAAAAGTAGTCTACATTTATGAGTAAGCATAGAACATTTGACAATATATGTATAAATATCTAACAAACTAAATACATGTACAGTTACATAGCTGGAATTGAAAATGGAGAATAGAATTAAAGCAGAAGAGGTGGACCTATGTGCAGTAGAAGCAAGGTTAGAAAAGCTAAAACAGACCAGTAAGGTGAAAGAGGGGACTATGTATGCATAGTGGGTTTAGACCATTAATGCTGTGGTAAGCTAAATCATATTTTAGGATGAGTGATTTATCAGCTGGTCAAGTATGTAGGAGGTAAAGGTACTAAACAGAGATATGTTTAGGTGACATTCAATGGACAGTTGCATTCAAATTGTTTTGGTTAGTATTGCTAAAACTGTGGCCTGAATAAAGAGTAGTTTGATTGATCAGTTAAATGAGGAGGAAGTGGCTGCCATACATAGCTTTGGGGCTGGAACAGAGAAGCAGTGGCTAGCAGAGTGTAGTCTGAGAGAAGGAGCTGAAGGGGAGGGTCAGCTCTGGCTTGGTATCTATAAGTTATAGAGCTGAGTGGCAGTAAAAAGCTGAAGGGGAGGGTCAGCTCTGGCTTGGCATCTATAAGTTAGAGCTGAGTGGCAGTAAAAAGTTTTGGAGATAGAGTATGAAGGGATATCAGGTTTGAGTGTTTTGAGGAATAAGGAATCAAAGTAAATTTTACCTGGCCTGTACTGGGAGCCACCTAGCCTTTCATAGAATGAGGCAGTGGTGTTCATTCTATGGTGAGTAAGCTATGAATTGACATATTTTATTTGGGAGGGTCTGAAGAATGGCAGTGTTTTTGACAGAAGCAGATGAAAACAGGGGAAGATCATAACTCTGCTTGAGCAAAGAGGGTGCCTTACTCCATGGCAACTCTTGCTGAATGTTTGAAGAACTGAGATATTTTGTTGATCAGAAAAGTAGACTGTTGTTCTTAGGTCCCAGCTTTTCTATGTGCTCATGGAGGGTGAGTGTTTAGTCTAGCCAGATCCCCAAATATCTAAAGATGGTACTGGTTTCAGTGGGATAGTTACCCTCTGTGACATGTGTACGTGTACTGGCAAGGAGTAAATAGTCATAAGACTCTGTTGCTTTGTATTTCATATGATCCTGTGATCCTATAATTAAATAAATCCTTTTTGGTTAAATGCGATTTTGGTAATCTGTAGTAAACTCAGTTTTGTATTTCTCTAACACATTGCTTTTAACTACCTGTATTCTTTCCCAAACAAGAAAATAAAATGGCTGGACCTTTTTGACCATTGATGTGCACATACTGCTGATATGATGTCAAAAGGCCCCCAGATATTAGAAAAAACAGTAAAGCCCTTTGTTTCCATCATGAAGGGCAAGGATGGTCTCCGGCCTGACCTTGTCTGATCCATTTAACTATTCATCCTGTTTCATTTATTCTTTATTCATTCATATTTGTTTTCTAGGGTAGAACAGTGATCTCCGTGTACCTTTTTCAGATTCAGCCCAGGGGCAGTAGCTGGTTAAGGACTTTCTCAAAGTTACACAGTTAGGAAAAGGAGACTGAGGGAATCAAACCTTGCACCACTGGACCACAGGAAATCAAGTCAAGTCAAAGAAAACGTTGTCATTCAGAACTACACAGCACTGTAGCTGAACGGAATTGCAATGCTTCATTCTCAATGCAGGAACCAGTTGCACATATAGAAACAGAAAAATTAATAAAATATCACAGTAGAATTTTAATAAGTAGCAACTTGTAAGTAAAGTAGGTCAGCAGTGACCCAGACCCATCCCAGAGCAGGAGACTAGGAAGACAAGGAACAATATGAAGGTAATATTGTCAAAGTAAAATTAAAACAATAGCAGCATATCTATGAATAGACTGAATTATTGCACAGTTTGTATATTGCACATTACAGTCCTTAAGTGTGTAGGTAAGCTACTTTAGTGTTGCACTTAGTTATTGCACATCCATAAAAGCTTGTGAACAGCTCCTTAATAGTCTGACTGCCAGACAATTTAAAGCTTGTTAACATGTTCTTAATCCTCTAAACCAACTGCCAGACAATTTAACTTAATTAAAAGACGTGGTCATTGAAGTGTTTGTTCCTTCTATTGTCATTTTGGGGTCTTATATGTAGTAGCTTTGGATGGTCTATAAAGCAGAATTTGGTGTGCAACTGAAAGCTTCAATGAGATTATTTTCACTGGTAGTTGTGTCACAAATTCTAATGGTGTGCTCTAAGTGACTGACGTTGTCACAAAGAGCTTTGAAGCTTGAAAATTCATAAATTTTAAATTAAATACATTTTGTTAATTTAGATTTTTCTTTCTTTGGTTATGCAGGCATGCACAGATCTTCTTTCCCATCAGAAACAGCTCACAGTGGGACTTCCTCCTGAACCTCGTGAAAGGACCATTCTAGCGTAAGCACTTCTTTATTGTGAAAAGGAAAATAAATGTTGGTATTCTTTTTGGAGTTTGGACACAGCATAAAGAAACATTTACAATGCTAGACAAGTTTGACATTTCAATAGTGTTTTTTTGGTGTAAATATTTTCATGAAGCTAAATGCATGCAACATTTAGAATTTTATGCTGCCCTTTGTAATGTAAAATGTAGGTCTGTACACTGTTGAACAGTGGTAACTTTGTATAAAAAAAAATTACACTTTCACCAAAACTGATACTCCAGATGTGGATTATTTACTACTCCAGTAAATAGAAGTAACCCATTCTACATTGAGTAATGAATGCTGGTAGCACACACATACATGCATTACACACACACACACACACACACACACACACACACACACACACACACACACACGTCAAATCAAACCATTTATAAAGAGTAAGGCAGTGGTTTTCTGATCAGTTAAAAAATCCTACCACTAACATCATATATAATTTGTCTGAATAGTGGTAGTGTAATGGGTAGGGTTTTTTCTGAATTAAGGTGTAGGGTTAGGATGGGGACAAGGTTAGCGTTAGGGTTAGCGTTCTTTAGTAAGGTGAAACAGGGGGACTACTGCATGATATAATTTGGAAACACATTACATCACCTGCCATGTACACCACTAAATCTGTGCCCTTACTCTAATCTTAACCTGCAGGCATGTGCACACATTCCCACCCACAATGCCCAACCTTTCCCGTACTTGTCTTTATCTCTCACACACACACACACACACACACACACACACACACACACAGTCCATCTACTTGCATTCAGTAAATCCAGGAATGAAAAATTAAAAAAAAAATACACTTTTGACAAGTTTCCACATGCACAACCTCATTTTATGAAGTGAGTGTCAGGCACATTAAAGTAATCCATATATGTGTGTGTACATACATGTGTTGGTGTGTGTGTGTGTGTGTGTGTGTGTGTGTGTGTGTGTGTGTGTGTGTGTGTGTGTGTGTGTGTGTGTGTGTGTGTGTGTGTGTGTGTGGATATACATACATGTGTGTGCATGCATTTGTGTGTATTGTAGCATGTAGCAGTGCCTGAAATAATAAATCTAGTCTCTGGTACTTTACGCAAGGTTTAGTTACAAGAATGGGGAAAGCAAAATAGTGTCTTACAAAAACACAGAACAGAAATCTCACCTTTTCAGCTACTGGCAGATTAAAGTCCAGGTGGGCTTTAGTTAAGAGTTCTTTATACTGTCTGTTAAATTGCATTTATTTTGCAAATTCATTATGCAAGTTTAAAGCTTCCCATGTGTTTGATTTATTTCAAGTAATGTATTTTTATTCACTTTTAAATGCTTGTCCTTTTTAGCTTTTATTTTTATACTTTTGTTAAATTGGCAAAGTGAATGGTTGCAAGTGTTCATTTTCAGGGTAACTTGGGTACGCTGTCTGGTAAAGTAACTTGCTTAGAGTCACACAGCAAGCAAATGGAGGGTGGAAAAAATCAAACCTTGCACCCTGGACTACAGGAATGAACTCATATGGCCTGTTCCATCTACATTCATTGTGAGCAATGGGACCCTTCCCCTTTTTTTTTTTTTTTTTTTTGAGAAACATTGTTATTTCATGCCAAGAGAGGAAAATGCAACTGCGGTGTCAGATCCTTTCAATGGATAAGTATTCCAAGTGTCTTTTTGCTTGGGCCCAGAATATAGTTGTAAAAAGTATACAGTTTGCCAGTCCTTTGTACCAAAACTATGCATAGTTGTTTGTCCTCCCTCAAACTAATTATGGAAAATAAAAGTCTCTGAGCTTTAGCATGTGCTAGGATAGCTCCAGAAGTGCCTGCCTTGGATGTCCCCCAGTAGCGTAGGAAATATACAAATATACCTGTTTCTTTCAATCAGAGTTGGATGCCTCCATTGACATGTTTGAGCAGCCCACAGAGTGCTCATCTACTGCGCCCGTTTCCACCATTGCGACTCCTTGGGAGAACAACACGGAGCAGAGTGCTAGCATGTCCACACTAACTGATTAGATGGCTGATAAACCTATGAAGGGAGAACAAAAGATGTTTCTTTCTGAGGGACTTGGTTGTACTCTTCAATCCTCATCCACAAAGACATATCAGGTACACTTTTGGAGGTAACTCCAGCTTTGTCTCCTCCTCATAATGTTTCTTTGGACACTCCAAAGAAAATAAAAAATGTAAACTTAGTTCCTTATTACACCTACTCCTAGGAATTCTCAGCAGGAGTGGTTTAACTTCTCTCAAGAATTCTTTAATGCCCTTATGTCCACACAGCCTCCTAAGTTTTATTCTACCTCTGCTTCTACTCCTCGCAAAAGAAAGAGGAACCTTTCTTATGAGCAGTTGTCATCTGAATGCAAGTAAGAATCCTAAATTACTCTCTTCAAATTCAGTCCTTCACAGACCTGGAGTCTGAAGCAAATGATACTTTATTTTTAGTTTCACCTCATGAGGTTCTTAGGTTCATATGTTCATAAGATGTTACTAGGCCAACAGCCCTAGAGCCCTTACAAGCCTAGCTATATTTATCCTGAGTTGCACCAATTGTCAGTGGTTAAGTTAGTAATGTTTGCAGAGATAAGGTGATATGGTAGTTAATACTGACTTCTGCTGTCCAGGAGGGACATGGATACCACTCCAGGGGTGAATTTGCAGTCACCCATCCATTGATCTAGGTTGCGTTTGAAGAGGATCAGGGCGGGCTCTGTTTCACCTGAATTGGAAGCTTGTTCCAGAGAAGTGGCAGTCTCTGAGAGATGTATTTATCTCTCCAGCATGACCTGTTCATGTCAGAGGCTAGGTTAAAATCCCTGGAGTGGGTGACCCTCCTACAGTTTGATTTAAGATGCGTAGCATTTCTCTCAGGGCCGGGTCAAAGACTGCCCTGTAAGCCAGGCACAGGTCACCCCTTAGCAACCTGTAGGAGACGGAATACAGTGACAGGGCTTTTGGTCTTTTTGTGTAAGACTTTGTGTACCCTGTTATTTCTTGGTGTGAAACCTTTGTGGCCTCTCCAGTTGTTGCAGGTATCTGATAAGGGTACATACAAAAGGGAGCATTGTGCTCAATTATTGTTCTGATAATGGCTGAGTATAATGGAATTATAGCATCCTTAAATCTAGATGTAATGCCTTTACTTATAAGATGTTCCACATGGAAGGATTTCCTTATGGTGGTCAAAGTTCAAATTGCTATCAACCTGAGTAAACAGATCATGTACCACTGGGTCTACACTTAGGAGGTGCTATCTATAATGTAATTAGCAGGGATGTCAGCTTTCCCAAAGGGAATAATAATGCATTTTTGCATTTATCTTTAAATCTGTGGCTTTGGTAGTAATTATTTGTCTGCATTAACCCTCTCTGCAGTATATTAAGATTGTTGGGGGACTCATTGATTGCTCCCAATTTGCAATCATCAGTGGACTTAATCAGCCACAGGCCATCCAAGTTTGCCTGGACTTCTGAGAAGTAAATTTTGAACAGTAAGGGGCCCAGCACAGAACTCTGTCATATGCCACTGGTGACTTGTTTTTTTTGCTAGAGGTGAAGTCACCCACTTTGACTGTATGTGTCCTGTTGATGAACCAGTTGGCTACCCATGTGGTGATGTAGGGTTTAATTCCCAATTGGGAGAGTTTCTATTTAATACGTGAGTGGGGGATTGTGTCAAATGCCTTAGTTAGGTCAAGACAGGTGGTATGCACTGTCGCCTTGGTGACTTTCTCATAGAAGTTAACAATGTTTAACAGGAATGATCTACCTTTAGAAAATCTGAACTGGATGGGGTCCAGAGTTTGGAGATTATCTATGCCCCTGTCAGTAAGGTCCACAATGATTTTTTCCATGGTCTTGGAGATGAGGCTAGTCAAACTTGTGGACTTATAATTCCCAGGTTTGGCTGATGGTGCAGAGGGATTACTGTTGCTGTCCTCCATTTCACCGGAACATAGCCAGTTCCAGGCTGTGTTTAAACAGGGATCCAAGTGGGTCTACTAAGTCATGTTTTAAGTTGTTTAAATGGCAACCTGGGATGTTGTCTGTTCCCATTGATGCCGTGTTTTTGGCTTTGGAGACTGCAAAGATGACTTGCTTTCTTGAGATAATAAGCTGAGGAATGGTGGCAGGCATAATTTGGAGGATGACTGGAAGGGACAGGGGGTGAAGTTTTCTCCAAATCTGTTAGCTAGCAGGTTGGCTATTACCTCTGGTTGAGTATGGGTAGTGCCATCTACAACCAGTTCATTGCATAGCTGGGTATTCAATTTTAGATTTCGGACTAAATTAAAAAATGCCTTGTGAGTATCCTTAGCTAAGGAGGCTATTTTTGCTTTGTAATTAGCTTTGGAGGGCTTGTCAAGATCTTTAATTTGTTTAAGCTAGAGGGAGGTTTCTTCTGTTGAGACAGTTCCCTCTTGATCCAGGACATTATTTTTTTCTCTTGTTGTATAGCCTGTTTATACTAGGGGTCCACCAGAGTGGCTTGATTTTTGGAAAGACCTGGTTTTAATCCGGTCAGGTACAGCTGATTCTGTACAACTGCTTAAGTGGTTATACAGGGTATTGGTGTACACCTCTGCAGAGGAATCTATGTTATCTGCATTCGTGGGGGCTTTGAAACTTCTTATACCATCACTTAGTGGGAGGTAATTTGTCTTAGAAAAATTCTTAAGCATGTTTGAGCTTGATGGGGTGTCTGGTCTTATAATTACATCAAATAGACTGATTTATGGTCCAATCTTACCAGGGAGGACTTCACATGGGGGGTGCAATGCTCTCCCATGTTAGTGAATAATATGCCCAGGACATTTGAGCCTCTTGTGAGTATACTAGCTGTTCCAGACCATTTGCATTGACAAAGTCCAAGAACCTCTGAACCAGCATGTTTGTGGTTGTGTATATTTCCCAGTTGATGGTAAGATGATTAAAATCACCCATGGGTAAGTTGTTGGGCTGTATGTCAAGTGACTCCAGTAAGTCCAGGTATGCAGTATGCTTTTCCTGTTTCATGGTGAGGGACCTATAGCTAGCTATAATGTGGTAGGGTACTTTTTCTGTAATTAATTGGACATGGAGTTACTCGAGTGTTATGCTGTTCCACCAGTCTCGAGGTCTACTTATCCTTAATGAAAATGAATACACCTCCTCCTTTGGTTCTTTCATGTTCATTTTGTGGTCTGAATGTATGGCAAGCATTGTAGCCCTGCATGGCCAGGGTGCTTTCCGTGCCTTTGAACCATGTCTTGGTGACTGCACAGATGTCAGCATCTTCCAAAGTGAGGAGCACTGCCAAGGAGTGCATTTTCTTGTTTAGACACCTAGCATTAAACAGATGTACCTCGAGTTTATCTAGAGATGATTTTGTTAAGCTGGGAGGTTGGTTATTTTGACACTGCCTAAAAAATGCACAATAGGGATGGCTTAATGCCTTTGCCAGTATCTGAAAGCCTAGAGGAGACATTTGCAACCATCTCTGGCAAAGCAGAGTGGCCTGTTTGCTATGTCTTCCAAGGCTGATAGATCCCCCTGGACTGACACTAGAATCTAAGTCAGTTGTTAAAGTCAATCAGTTTTTGTTTGTAATGCGGCATCATCCTTGGAGAAGGTAGAATGCTTCTTAAGGCTAGGCGTATACCTGCCTGCGACACATAATCTGACAGCTCAGTCATGTCTCTTTTAATATAGTCCACTAAGGTAGATCTCAAATCATTCACCCCCACGTGGACTATGACAGAGTTATACCGGTATTTGTGTTTGAGTGACTTGACTGATCCTGGCACCTAACAGGCAGTTAAACATAACCTACTCCTTATCCAGCCTGGATAAGAGTGGAGCATTCTTATGTTTCACAGTGGAGTCACCTATGACCAATGCATTAGGTTTTGTGGTGTTGCACCTTATGGGCTTATTTGTTGAGACAGTGGTGTGTGTTGTGGTTGTTTTTTGCATTGTTATTTTGTATAAGTGGTTTCCATTTGGGAGGTCTCTGATCTTTTGGTAAGTTACTAGTGAGTATCTCCACATATGTGGGAGGAGGTGTATCCATCTTCATTAAGGATAAGTACACCTCAAGACTGTTGTGTCCTTATTTAGTGTGGGAAGTATGCGTCTGCTGACAAACTGTTTGGCATTCAGTTTGTCCTTATGTGACAGTCTTGGCTCCAATTTCACTGTGTAGCTACATCTGTCCCATAAAGTTTTGTATTTGTTTCAAAAGTAAGTGGTTGTCAGTATACATGAGACAATTAGTACATTGCTCCAGGATGCCCATGTCTATCAGGCTGGCCAGAGAGATGATGGAAAACTGTTCGTCCTAGATAGCAGGCTTTTACTATATGTTTTATTAAGGAAGAGAATGGGTTAATTTGACAGGACTGTACTGGTAGCCCTGAGACTACGAGTGACCTATACTTTGTGTAGGCTAAGGGTGATCAATAAGGAAACTCTGCCCAGTGTGCAATTGAGTTGCTCCTAGGGCAGAAGAAAAGCATGGAAGGGTTTCACTGACAGTTGTTTAAGGAAAAACTGAGCTTCTAGGCTTTTGAGTCTGTACAAGGGCACTGCTGACCTGCACTGTGTGAAGAGCAGCACCACACAAACATGAGGCTTAGGTTTGAGCAAAGAGAATTTTTAAAGCTAAATACCAGTCTGCAATGCACACAGTAATCCTTCCACTAGCAATCCCCAACTTATACAGGTTAGATCAGCACACTTCTGCCCCAAGGGTGCAGAAAAGCACCTTCTTAATGTACAATACCTAGTTTGGAGCCCAAGTATAACAAGACCATATAAACTGCTGCAACAGCCCTGCAACTAACAGATACAAAGTAATACAGTTGCAATTAACTACTTAAAGCAGCAGCAGACAAAACTTTTTTTTGAAGCTGCTAAAGCACGGTAACAGTATATATGAGAAGTGAAAAAAGAGACTTAGAGCCCTTTTTGTGCGATTCCTAGCATAGATAGATTAGGCAAACACCTACTGCCACTAGATGAATAATCCCAGTTCTCCTAATGTAAAAGCAAAGTGAAGGAGTGTCCAGAGTGAAATGCTACCACAAAGATTACCAGCTCAGATAGATTAGGCAAACACCTACTGCCACTAGGTAAATAATCCCAGTTCTCCTAATGTAAAAGCACAGTGAAGGAGTGTCCAGACTGAAATGCTACCACAAAGAAACTTAAAAGGTACAAAATGCTACCACAAACAAACTTAGAGACAGATACAGCAGTGTACGTTTAAACAACTTATAAAAGTGTGATCATTCATTTAAAGTCTATGCTTTGTATAAATGAGCCAAGAGCCTCTCAGTTGTATAGAATTTTTAAAGGCACTAAGAACAAGATAAACTGATTAATGAGCCCTCCAGCCAATACAACTACATGCAGAAATCTTAAGTGTTTCCCCAACCTAAACAGCAAGGAAGAAAGATTGTGCCTCCCTGTAGACTGCACCAAAACCAAAAAATATATACTGAAGGCACAGGGAGCCTTAAACATAAGTGTAGAATGAATAATAAAGGTAGAAAGGTGGCGATATTTAAAAGTGGGGCTTGTGCCCAATGCCCATTTATTATTATCATTATTGTTATTATTATTATTATTATTATTATTATTATTATTATTATTATTATTATTATTATTATTATTAAAGAATCGGTTTATCTAACAGCTAGAGACAGAATTATTGATGCCACATCCTTCTCCAATTGTAATAGTAGTGGAGTTATTTATTTAGGAATATGTAAAAAGTGTGATGCATTCTATGTAGGTAAAATGACATGGAAACATAAGAAAAGGATCTATGAGCACTTATACAGAATAGGGAAGTTAGGAACTTTTTAAGCATGCCCTGAATTGTGAACAGGCTAGTTTAACTTTTTTTGAGTTGGAAACAGTGGAACAGGACCCAAGGGGATGGACATCAGAGACAAAGATTGAATACGGGGAGGTATACTGGCCATTAATTCTCGAAGCCAATAAACCACCCTTTTTAAATGAGGCTGTCTCCCTGGCCCCAGTTTTAAAACTTAAGGTGGCAAGATTATAAGAAGGTTTTAGGTTGTGTGAATAACTCTTACACAACATTATAAGTGACTAAATATATGATATTTCATATGGTGTTCTTCATTAAAGATTTTTTTTACTTTTTATTTGGCGTTCATTTCCTTAGATGTATTTTTTAATGGACAGTTTTGACCACTAGGTGACACTGAAAGGATGTTAACAAGTGTGATGCCTGTGCCCTGGCCCAGCAATTAAGGAGCCTCAATCCTCGCCACTAACACCAGTGAGGGGTGTCTCATATAGGACGAAAGGATAGCATATACACACAGTAAAGTGCAATTTCCCTTAAGAGCACACAGAGATCCCAGTCAGTCTGGGGCTGGTCACTCCCTTGCTCTCCAGGTCCCCAGTAAGACTCCCCACTGGCACAGCTATAGGCTCCAGATCTCAGCCTAGTGGGCAAGCTAAAACCTCAAGCACCCTCTCTGTCCAACCAGTGCTTCGTGTCCCTGCCCAGGTAGCTGACACGCGCACACACACACACACACACACACACACACACACACACACACACACACACACACACACACACACACACACACACACACGCGCGCACTTTGAGAAGAGTTTATACAACCACACAGACACTCCTGGGAAAGGCTGGCAAACGTTCGCCAGCTGTGCCCCTTTTTCCCCAGACTATATGATAGTACCAGCTGCCACCACCCACTAATATTTATCAGCTACTCAAAGGCCCTTAAAATGATATCCAATTATTTCTGGCAGTATTATTATTCAATTGGTAGTATAGCCCAGGGCTAAATCTATTGGAGTGGCTTTGTACAATTTTACCAATGCCATGCAAGTACTCTAAAGAGCTTAAATTATCTGTACAAAAACAGCCACAGTTGAAAGGGGTTAAAATATTTAATAACAAATAGTCAAAACACAAGACAATACTTTTTACTACACAGTCCTAGTAAAGAGTTCAGAGATCACAGAAAAATACTTAAAATAATTCAGTAGTACAGTTCTGTCATCACAGAAAAACACTTAGTCTAATCTTTTTAGTTTCTAGCTATTTCTGAGAGAAAACACAAATGTAAGATAAACTTACATATAAAGCAAGACAGTGTTGGTGAGTTGGATGGTCAAGACAAAAATGCTTAATGTTCTCTGATTCTCTCGGTTTTTAAAATCACATTCCTGGTTCCCATTACCTCATTCTTCACACTTCCCTGGGTTCCAAGGCTAACAAAAACTACATTTACATTCTTCACCTCTGGGCAGAAACCAAAGCAATAAAGGACATTTATGCATGCAAATTCTGGCCATTAACTCTGGCCTTACAATAATAGCAAGAATTATTTCATCTAGACCGGCCAGAGCCGTGTTTAGATCAAAGGGTCACAACATGCTTTACTTGGTCAGTAGAGTGCACTGTTACACTTTTTTCAGTTCCACATCTAACACTACTTTTACCATTTAAGACAACAAGCCTGTGATTTACATTAATATTTACAGATGACAGAATTATCTCCAAAAGTTCTATCTGGCTAGGCTGGCAGACTTCACAACAAGTTGCGCTTTTCACACTTTAAGGTACTTAGTTTACAAAAAGTTTTTAGGCTAATGTATTTAACTCTTTTAGAAGGCTCACCTAAGTTACATTTTTTATGTATTTATATTTACACATTTGCTTTGATTTGTGAAGATTTTAATGCATTTTTAAAAATTATTGTTTTTAATTGCATGAGAAACAGTTCGGAATTCTTATTGCACTGTAGTAGATGGACAAGTGTCTTAATTAATTTATTAGTGATTTAAGTTATTTAGATTAGCTCTTTGAGGTAAAGGTGAGAATAGAATATTTAAGGAAAGAGCTTGGGAATTATATTTGTATCTGAAGAAGTCATGTTCACGTGGACAGAAATGCAGTTATAATTGTTAATGCATTAATAAAATGTTTTTACTCCTGTTTGAAAACATTTTTTGCGACAGTCTTTCCTTGGATTGGATTGTTTTAGTATTTCTCTCTCCACTGGTCCCTGTGCCTTCACTATATATTTTTTGGTTTTGGTCCAATCTAAACAGTCCAGGCTTCCTTCCAGTGCACTAGATGGAGAACCTACTGACCTTTCGATGTAAAAACAAGTGCTTGCTAGAATGTAGACATACACTACTTTATCCAACAGCTAGCTAGATAATGATTTCAGAGCATGTAAGTCAGTATAATAGACAAGATGAGCACAAGGAAAGGAAAATGAATAATTCAAGATATCAACAGCTGTGTAGAGGAGCTTTCTTTTGCAGATATAAACCATAGAATAATGGAGCACTTTTACTGAAACGGAGAGAAGGTATTATGACTTGTAATATAAATTGAAATCCCAAAACTCTCTATCTCTTCTGTCTTTTTAAACACCTTTATTAAATTATCACTTAAGACAAAGGCAATATCCCTTCTGTCTTTTGTCTCGATGCTTCGGAAGGCACCTTTCTGTCTGTTTTCTTGGCTCTGGAATCACAGCCATCTGTGCCTGTCTGACAACCCTGTGTATTTATTCAAAAGTTCTTCATCTGACCTAACAGTTATTTCTGTAGAATCAGATAAAGTATCCAAATTACTACTTTCTACTAACATCTTACCAAATGACACGGATAACAGGGTCTTGGAAAGATCTAGAAAGAAGGCTTACATTTCTCTGACTTTCTTACTTTGTCATTAATTACCAGATCCATATGACTTGATACATACTTTTTATTTCTGACATTGTGACTAAATTAATGTCAAACATGCCTGGCTCTGACACTTAAGACTTCTTTATAGAGTATGCACATTTCTGTCATGCAGGTTGTAAGGCATTCCATTAGGTGAGAGTGTGATGCTGCTGATTCATCCTCTGTGGCAGCTGCTACAGGATCATCTGTGAGTCTGTATCCCTGGCTTTGACTCAGTCATTATGTGATGATTTTAAAGCCAAACTACAGGGTGTTCCACCACATAAGAATAACCTGACCCTCTTCTGCTGAAATATTAAAAAACAGAGAAAGGGGTGAGGTAGTGTAAAGTTTTAAGCAGCCCTTCCCCATTCCTAAGTTCCAGAGGAAGTTTCCCTCCAAATCTAGTACCGTTTTCCACAAAACCCCAAAATCTTTCCAGCAGAAAGGAAAGGACTCTCTAAGAAAAATGGCAGGACAAATCCAAATTTAAAATCCAGCGAGGTCCTTTTTCAGAAAAGGTTCCAGTTTCTGACTATTTTTTCACACTTTTCCTCTCTAAACATGTAACTATCAAAGAAATGAAGACCCCAATTTTTGCTCTCCAGACTCTTCTTCACTTTTGGATTTCAGGGATTCTTTAAATCCTAATCCCAAATTATACCACATTCATGTGGTATATCAACAAAGGGGGGAAGGACTGTAAAGTACTATCAATTTTGCAGGCTGGCAGTAATGGGTTGGGGACCTTGCATATATGATGGTCTTTATCTTCAGGCTATATACATCCCCTCAAAACTGAATTCAGTGGCACCAACAATATGCCTTTATAAACTGCAACCTTAATCTTGAAATCTCGCTTGTTTCTCTAGGTTATTATAAACATGGCTTCAAACTTATTATTATAAACATGGCTTCAAACTTATTAATGTTCACGACATGAACCACGATTGATTTCCTATGTAAATATTGTAAATATTCTTCTTTGATTTGTATATGTATTTGTATTTTGCATTTGTAGTTTTACTCTTATTTTGTATCTTTACTTGTATTTTGTATTGTGGAACTATTCTCCCCAGGCTTCCACTGAAAATGGGCTCTCAGGGCCCAATGGACTTCCCTGGTCATCAAACAGGAAATAAATAAATAGTTTACTTTAGCAGGTCCATTGCAGACCCTTGTGAATGGATGCTGAATTGAATGATCTTCCTTCAAATAGTTCAGCAGTGAGAAACTTCCCAGATGTCTTTATCTGGACTCTGACCAAACAACTCAGTCTGTTTTGTAGAGCTCAATGCAGGAAAACATGTAAAATGTATGCCTTCTCTCTTCCAAAGAAAGGGAAAGGAAATTCCTTTATACCTTGCCTACCTTTCCTCCCATTTGAAGGGTCCTTTTGAAGATTAAAAAGATAATCCACAGATTCTGTTGGTTACTTAATTTCTGGAACAGACAACATTGTTTCTCCATTCTTTTTCATCTTGCCAAGAGCAGTCACCACAAGTTACCCCTTAGGATGTACTTACTCCCACAACAAAAGGGCTTTTTCATCATCCTGTCTTAAAGGTACTGAACCTCACAGTTTGGACAGTGGAATTCTATTTCCTTTCAAGCTCCTTTACTCTGATAATGTGCTGTGTGTAATAAAGGATGCAAGAACCCCTTTAATGAGAAAAGCTCATATTTAGAAACAAAACCTATTTTCTATTTGGTGCTACAACTGAGGACAAGAGCCGTATCTAGTGTGAAACCATATTATCCTTAAATATTTCTGAGAGCTGCTTAACTCAGGTCTTGCATACACCTATAAAGGTACATTGGTCATCCATTTCAGCCTACCAGCCAGTTGATCCCCCCTCTTTCTTCATGCCACGTAATCAAACAGTTTTTTTGAAGTTGTTCTCCATGTCAGGTCTTCCAGGAAATCCATTCATCCTCTTTTGGACCCGAACTACGTTCTTAAAAAGTTAACCTTTCCTCCTTTTAAACCAGCTTCTTTTGCATCTTTAAACTTCTGTACCTTGAAAACAGTTCTATGAGTGACCTTAACAATTGGTAAAGGGTGTCAAATTTGCAGGCCCTCATGTGTACTCCTTCTTCCCTAGTTTTTCAGAAGGATGGGGTTAAGTCAGATGCACTGCTTGAGAGAAGGGTGTTTTTGTAGCCTGGCCAGTTGTACTGTATCCTTAGCAAGATGCATTCCATAAGTAAGTAATATGCAGCAACAATGATCTATCTGAACATCTGCTGTTATGGTAAGTTCTCAAACAACTGTACTTTTACTTTTCTGCTATATGCAGGAGTCCAGTGCAGTGAATGCTGATGAGGTTCCCTGCATCCTGCTCACTTTGTTCTAGATGAGCTATGGTACAGTCTTGAGCTCTGTGATACGAGACTTGCCAGTTGGAGGACAGGCTTACATTAAATAAACATTATCATATCTATCAGGCTGAGGCAACCAAAATGAAGTCTGTAGTTTGGGAGAAACGCTGCTGGCAGTAAATGGTCCAGCAGCACTCTTCTGAGTAGTTTTATAGTCTCAGTAGCCAATAGTGCCATGCCTCACCAGCTAGAAGTTCTTGCTTGCTGAACAATGTGAACTTATTGCTGGATATTTTCCTTCTAAGGGGTCCTTCATCGGGTCCAGTGTTGACACATGTGTGCTCCCAGGGGCTTGCTGTGGATCAACTCAGTGTAAGATGTCTTATTCCTGATTTATGTTTGATATAATTAGTTTCAATTAATTTATTACAATGGTCTCCAGTATTTATTTTATGTTGACTAGATCCTTGTCCATGAAAGCTTGTAACATCTTGCTTGGATGTCCTGGTCCCGTTGCTTAACTAGATTACAGCCCTGTCCCTTCAATTTGAGTTTTTTCCCCTAGAACTTGGAGGTATGTGTTACCCCATTCTTGAGAAAGCAGGGTTGAATGATGCTGATAATCTGAACAACTACAGACCTATCTTGAACCTCCCATTTGTTAGTGAGGTAATTCAGAGGGCTATCTATCTGCAGCTGGACTCCTTTCTGAGTTTTCATTCTAAGCATAGTTTTTGAAATGCTCTAATAGCAACACATCAACTTTGCTATTCTTGCTTTTTTTTTTGGCATTTGACATTGTAGATTGTGATATTTTGCTTGACTGTTTGGCCAAGTACTAAGGTATCTCAAGAGCTGTATCATGGTGGTTTGTCTCCTAACTCATAGGTTATACCCTGTAGGTTGTGTATAATCACTTCCCCCTCTTATTCTTCCTCCTGACATGTAGGGGCACTACAGGGCTCTATTGTGGGTCTGTTTGCTGCTAATTATGTTGTCTTCATCCCCGTTTCCCCATTTTATATTGGGTGGGGATGTCACATCAGTAATAGTCAATGTGACCAAATCACCTAGAACTACTTTTTATGCTCCTTATAGTAGGCATTAATTGAAGGAGAAGTTTAAATTTCCACACTTATGATGTAACTTTGTTTCCGTCCATCAGGATTCTGTGGCAGCCTTAAAACAAGTTGTCTCAGACTTGAAATGCTTCCACAACTAGATTATTGTTAATTGCTTGAAACTCAATATGACCAAGACAATCACTGTGGCTACCCATGCCATGCGACTGATAACTGGTTGAAACTCAATACATACAAGACAGTCACTAATTTCTATGCTCCAGTCTTGACACCTGATGTCATCAGCAGTAGTGACAAACTGAAGTTTGTGTTCAGGATGCATAACCTAACTGTGATATTTGATGATCAGCTTACCCTTAAGAACCAGGTATCTGATGTTGCGAACTCATCTTGCTATCATCAGAGGAATATCACTCTAAGCATCTTATTACTACATATGATTTACTTATTGTTGTTTATGCTCTGGTCTCTTCATGACTGGACTACCGCAATGCCCTCTAGCTGGGGTTACCAAACATTGAACTTTACTAATTACACCTAGTGCAGAACTCTGTTGCTTGGTTACTTATTGGTGCATCTAAATGCCATTGTATTACACCAGTACTATTGAGTTTGCACTTTCCACCTATTTAGTTATTTCTTACAAAACTCTTGTCCTAGTCTGCTTGTCCTTTAGAAACTGAACTTTTCAACTGGTACTGGCCTACTCAAACTCTTCATTCCTCATGCAATGGACTACTGGAAGGTCCAAGAGTTTCCTCAGTTTCAAGCACTCCCTCAAAGCTTACATCATTGACCTTATCTGTGAGGGTTAACCACATCTTAATCGTTTACATTTTACATTTTCTACAATTTTCTTTATATTTGTTGTTTTTAGGCATAGTAATAGTGTTTAGTTAATAGGTGTTTAAATAAATTCAGATCTAAAATCATTGGAGTTATAGTTGTTAAAGGCCTAGCTGCTCTCGTTTCCATCCCTCACTTTCCTGACATACATCTTGGACACCCTAGTATGTCAGGCCTTTCCACCTCAAGATGGTACATTACTCCCTCAACAGGCAGTTGTTACCATTCAGTTTGGCAGAACCTGTTATAACACAGGCTTGGATTAAGGCTTTACTCCTTTTGTCAGTTTCCATGTTCTTGGTCCCTCGTGCCAAGTTCAACACAAGAGTCTTCAGTTGAAAGTTTAAGCCTGGTGGTCTCATTATCTCAACCTTTTTTCCCATTCATTTCAAATCTCAGTTATCTGTCAGTCCCACTGTTCATTCATCTCTATTCAGTCAGATGGCATGACAGTGGTTTGGTACATCAACAAACAGGGAGGAACACATTCCTCTACATTGCATTGGAGGCACTGGGAATGTACAGTGGGCCACCAAGGCACAGTGTTGTTTGCTAGTGATTCACATTGCTGCTATCTCCTGATTCTCTATGAATGATGTCTGAGTTACTCAATTCCAAAAGGAGTATTTTTGTCTTTAATGCAATCCAGGGTATGAACTCTTTGCCTTTCTGGTGTACAAATACCCAAGTTTCTTTTTCCTGATTCCTCCTCCAGGGAGGAGGTATTAAAAACAGAACTGTTGTAGTCTACAAGTGATGAAACTGACTATTCTATACTTTTGACCCAGCTTTCTCTGATGTTAAGATTTGTGCAGAAAGCCAGATTTCTCAGCTACAAGTTCATTGTAGTAACCCTCTTCTGGCACAGTAAAACCTGGTTCCTCTTCTGTGACCCCTTCAAGCAAATCTACCCAGACCTTCAAACACTCAAATAGATAGCATGTTAAACAAGGTGGACATCATTCATATAGAAGAGATAACCAGTAATCAGACACAGAGACTTACCATTCCCTACACAAACAATAAGAAAATTAATGAGGTTATCAGCAAGCACTGGAACATTCTAACCATGGATGAAACAGTGTTACAAATAGTAGGGGAACGACCTAGATACTCCTACAGGAACACCAAATCACTTAAAAGAATACTTTGCTATGAGAATAATACTAAAGATATAGTACAGTCAGATAGGCAAGGCACTTTTGCTTGCCGGAGTTGTAATCACTGTAAGTTCATGAAGAATGACAACACCTTCAAACATCCTGATACCGGGAAGCTGTATAGTTTTAAGGACTATGCTGACTGTAAATCCAGGAATTTGGTTTATTTAGCTCAGTGTTCGAAATGTGAATCTTTCTATATTGGAAAGACCAATAGAACGTTAAGAGTGAGCGTAAGAGAACACTTGTACGCCATAAGACGAGAAGATGAGCATAACGCCTTAGCGAGGCACACTGTCAGCAATGATTTAAGTCATAAATTTAGTTTTATGGCCATAGAGCTTATCAGAACCATTACTAGACTAGGGAACATAAAGAACTACACTGAAAAGGAGGAAAATAAATGGATCCTGAGGTATCAGGCAGATAAAGGACATGGCCTCAATGAAAAGGTAAGCTTGAAACCTTTTCTGAAAGATAGACCGGTCAATTGCTGAATCCTTACTTGGTTTCACAGTACCAGTAATATATATTTATCACTAGGGGACACTACACCTCAGTCTAGTGCTAGTTATTTCACATAGCACCCATGTCATTATTTATAGGCCGCCAGGCTTGCTTATGAGAATAGAGTTCTTAGTTACCTTATACATATTTGTGTTTTTTTTTGTGGTGATGGCTTGGTGTCTTTAATATAGTTTGGCTATGATTGTGTTTACCCATGTTAGCATTATAAGCATTATCATGCAGGTATAGAGAGTTTTTATTAGTAAATTATTTATACATTCTATATCTCTTATATGTATATTTTAGAGCATTGTATTTATAGTATTTTTGATACATTTTATACACTTTTTTAATGCATTTTAAGTCTATATTTATATACATATACCTGGATATATGACTACGTTTACCACTTTAAGGTTTTAATTGTAGGTAATTATGGGTCAGGTGATGCTTGAAGAGCTATTTAATGGCAGTTTGCTTTTAAAATTTGAAGAAGCGTTCTGTGCAATGCGAAAGCACTTACTGTTCTACTTTCAATAAAGAGTTTCATTGAGTATTCGAGCCAGTGGTGTGCCTTTGTGTTTATGCTCCGTTATTTATCTTTTGAAATGCTTTAAACTTAGTCACTTATATGTCAAAGTCCATTTGGCAACCATCTCTTAATCTTCTGGTCAGGACTTTTTTCCTTCACGTTTCTTAATGTCTGTAAGACCTGATGCCGTTTACCTCTGCCCTCCACCTTGAAACATTTCCCAACTTGGGCTATTTGAAGAGCTTACTTTTTGAAACTTTGAACCTGCTGCCATAAGATGTGATTACAGATGATGAAGTTCCTGTCTTAGAAAACTATCTTCCTTGAAGCTGTCAGCCCAGGTGAATAAACCATTTACTTGTAAACTCGTTCTGTCAAGCTCTCTTAATTAATTTTCAACAGGGGAAGGGTGGCTTTTAGAACTATCCTACCTTCATGCCTGCCAACCTCTTAGTGCAAGAATTCTAGGCAAATCCAAAAACAATGGGGGACAAAGGACCAAAAATAGGAGTAATTTTAAATACTGTTAGAAACTAGAGCATTGAGTAACATTAGCATACATTGTCAGGAAGGTATCCGGTATGAAACTCAAATGTCTGTCATTATTTAGTGACTTCAGTCCTCAATGACTTGCCAGAAAACCACAAATTTCAAGAGGAATGGACCAAAAATATGAGGCAAAAAGTCTGGACAGTTGAGAAGTATGCCCACTATTCATACATTAAGACACAACTGAGTCAAATCTGAAAATGTCATATAATCTACTTTTTTTTCTTTTCTGAATACCCTTTTAGTACCAAAGTTTCTTCAGAAAGTAATGTGGAAAAATGCAAAAATAATCCATTCATACTCCCCCTTTTACCTTGTTAGGTATCCTTCCCTTATATTTGGCTTTTTCTGATATACCTACCTTGGGTGCTGGATCCCTTTCTGGACCTTCTCTCTCACCTGTCTGGCATGCCTCATCTGGACATAGAAGCCCTGAAGTTAACTGCATGGTGTCTCCAGTTCCAGGCAGTCCGGGCTTTCATCCCAAGTTGTACATATCCTGACATCATCACAGAAACCCTCTTCTAGGAAAGTGTATAAAGGTAAATGGAAGAGATTCTCTATATGTGCATCTAGCAGGGATATAGATCCTTTTTAGACCTATCTCTCTCCTATTTTAGATTTTTTAGGGTGTCTTTTTCATGATGAGTCAACCTACATCATCTTTAAGGTTCAAATGGCTGACATTTCAAATTTTCATGGGGGGGGGGGGCAGGTTCCCACTGCTTCCTTGGAGTTATTCACAGCCTTTGTAAAGGGGTACTTTAATTCTTCATCTCACTTAAGAGATCCTATTCCAGCTTGGGACATTACTAGTCTCCTTCAAAGCTTGACAACACCCCCTTTTGAGCCTGCTGCTACTGTTGAGTTGAAATACCCTTCATAAAGGAATCTTCTTCTAGTGGCTATTAACTCTGCTCAAAGAATCTCGCAGCTCCAAGCCCTCTCCTGGAAACCACCTTACCTGATCTTTTTCATAAAGACAGAGTTTCAGTTTGGACTACCCCTAGTTTCTTCCCAAGGTGGCCTTGGAATTTACCTTGAATCAACCATTATCCTCCCTGTTTTCTTTCCACAATTTTCCACTAAAGTGTAATATATTTTACACCTAATGGATGTTCATCAACAACTCAGATTTTACTTGCACCATACCAAAACTTTTAGAAAGACAGACCAACTTTTTATGTCCTTTCTTCAGTCTAATTGGGAAAAGGGATGTCAAAAGTGATTCTCTCCAGGTGGCTATATGAATGCATTTCACATGTATATAATGAAAAAAGTCTAACATTACCAGGTAATCCCAAGGTCCAGTCTACCAGGGCAGTTGCAAATTCTACAACTTATTTTTCAAGGGTACCCATTGATATCTGTGCAGCAGCTTTCTGGTCCCTTATGCCTACATTTGTATCCCACTGCAAGCTGGATTTACTTTCTAGGTCTTTGACTTCTTTTGGTTCAACCATCCTCTGGAATATCCTTCCATGAGACCTCCCAAGGTTTTTAGTAGCTGGTGACTCCGTTCCATTAACTGAGGACAGACGGAAGAGATAACATCAGATATGAAAGTTATGTACTTACCATAATGCTAGATCCATGTTGTCTCTGCTGTCCTCAACTTTCCCTCCCCATCCCCTGCCAAATTCTGATTCTCTCTTTACACTCCAGCTTGACTGCACTGTAACTACCCTAGACCCTTGTCATATTACAGCCATGGTCTGTATTCCAGGTATACATTTGTGTTTTGCGTACTAACTGTATTAGGCAGGCAAACTCAATCTAAAGTATTCAGGTGTTGGAGGGAAATTATTAGTAATGGAAGGAGCCTGAGCCTTGGATCCAAAGTCTGGCAGCTGCTAGTGTCAGATACTTTGGATCTGAAGATGCATCAGTTGAGGTGGATGGAAGAGGACAACACAGATCTAGCATTATGGTAAGTACATAAGTTTCATTTTATGTTATCCCTACAGACAGATGGGTTTTGACTTTTATCAGAGCAGAATGATAGATCTGTTCATGGGCATGAAATTATATTATGGGTGTGTTCAGAGATTATATCACAGTAGTACTAGTAGTGTTTCATTAGTAAGTTGTAATGGCACACTACAGTACTAGCAAATGATTCAGAGACATTCAAGATCCGGATGGAGCAAAAGCTTATTTGCTGCTCACTTGCATGTCTCTGAACTTGAACACACAGAACAGTTAGAAGAACTCAGCTGGTGTTCCCACTACCAGCTCACACAATGATGTTGCACAGGCAGTTACAGACACACACATACACATTCATGCTCTTACCCAAATAGTCGCACACACAAACATGCATGCACTGACACATGCACGTATGTGTGCTCATGTGCTCACACACACACACACACACACACACACACAGCATTGCAGTACTTCCCTGTTGCAGTGCTAGTAGCTCCACTCCTGACATAGCAGTGTGTGTACACCATAAAAAGACGGTGCACATTCCTATCACTTTCCTCCATGGTAGCGTGTGAACATTCCTATCATTTTCCTCCATGGTAGCGTGTGCACATTCCTATCACTTTCTTCCATGGTAGCATGTGCACATTCCTATCATTTTCCGCCATAGTAGCGTGTGCACATTCCTATCACTTTCCTCCATGGTAGCATGTGCACATTCCTATCATTTTCTCCATGGTAGCGTGTGCACATTCCTATCACTTTCCTCCATGGTAGCGTGTGCACATTCCTATCACTTTCCTCCATGGTAGCATGTGCACATTCCTATCATTTTCCTCCATGGTAGCATGTGCACATTCCTATCATTTTCCTCCATGGTAGCATGTGCACATTCCTATAATTTTTCTCCATGGTAGCGTGTGCACATTCCTATCATTTTTCTCCATGGTAGCGTGTGCACATTCCTATCATTTTCCTCCATGGTAGCATGTGCACATTCCTATCATTTTCCTCCATGGTAGCATGTGCACATTCCTATCATTTTCCTCCATGGTAGCATGTGCACATTCCTATCATTTTCCTCCATGGTAGCGTGTGAACATTCCTATCATTTTCCTCCATGGTAGCATGTGCACATTCCTATCATTTTTCTCCATGGTAGAGTTTGTCTTTGAATCATGGTTCTGTGCAACTTTTATCCAGGCATAAGGTTTCCATGAGGTGAACATAGCTAATTTGCATTAGCTGCTCTCTTCTCGTACTACTACAGTTGCATCCAGCAGTGTCTAATAATAAAAAAACAGATATTGCTCAATGCCTATGAGTAAGACTCCGCAAAAACAATAAAATAACTTGGTCTACATCCACAACTGCTACCTATGGCTGCATACTGCTGTGCTATAACATTACAACTGTCTCTGAATCAAAAACGTGTATCACACTGTGCAAACCTACTGCAAAACTGGTCTGTACAGTGTGCTGCATGTTTACGAATGTTTCCCCATCAGGAAATACCATAGAGCATAACTACCCCACCCGCCACAACTATCATTAGGGAGCAGGTCCTCAATGTGCTCTCCAAGGCCAAGAATACAACATTGATCAGCCCTAATAATAGGGTCTATATTATATCATTGAACGCTTAAAAAAGCAAATGCTGATTGAACGACCTAATTTAAGCGAAAGCTTACAATCTCGAACTGTCAGATCAGCAATTTTTTTCCCACGGAAAAAAATCGCTGATCCAAAACACATACACACAACACAAGCACACTAAACAAACAGAAATCCACACACGTACACCTAAAATCTGATACCTAACCCTACACTAAACTATGCACACACCACTAACTACCCACTTACCTTAACCCAAACCCTAACCCTAAGGTCCGTCACTATCACACACTCACCTCACCCGCTCCCTAACCCTAACTCACTTAAATCCGCCCTAACCCTCATGTCCACTCAATCGCACACACACCTAACCCAAGCTCTAACCCTAACTCACCTAAATCACCCTAACACTCACATCCACACAATCGCACACTTACCTGAATCCGACCGGTAACTTTCCACCATAACACTGAAAATGCCGAAGCAACAGAAACGGACAACCGAATTCTTTCCCTAGGAAAAAATTTGAGTTTCTGCTGCTTCGATATTTTGCAGTTTCGCGAAAATAAGTTCGATCAGTCAGCGTTCGCTTTTTTAAGCGTTCGAGGATATAATATAGACCCTAATAATATTCTAAGATGACCCCTAAATAGCATGAAACATGATATGTCAGTACCACCAGAGTCACTGTAGCTTTCAGACAGACTTCATGCCACATGAAGGGAGAACTGCAGTTGTCATCCCTTTACACAAGAGCAGACCATCTAAAGACCCAAGTAACTACAGACCCTTAAGTCAGACTAGTCTCGTATGCAAAGCCATGGAAATAATTATCATGGAAGTGATTAACAATGAGATAGGAAATATCTGATACTGGGTCCAACCCAGTTTGGTTTCAGGGGAACATCATGCATACACAACCTGGTGGATTTCTTTGAGAAGGTCACCAAAGCATGGAAAAGGGCAAAATGGTGCATACTGACTACCTTGACCTAACCAAGGCTTTTGATACAAAAACCCACTCCGACATTGTAGACTAGCTCACAAAGTTGGGTATAAACCCCTATTTTACCTGACTGATAACCAGGTGGCTGTCAGATAAGACTCAAGAAGTTAGGATAGGGGAGTCAATCTTCACTAAGAAGCCAGTCAGTAGCTGCATCCTCAGGACTCTATGCTGGGTCCACTTGTTTTTGGCATGTACTTCTCTGAAGTCAAGGCCAATGTCAAGGACCTCTGGGTGACCAGCTATGCAAACGACTGCAAACCAGGTGTAGTCATAGAATATCCCCAAGACACCAATATCCACCAAGAAGGGCTGACTCAGACAAATAACTGGTACCAGAGTCATGATCTAAAACTCAGTGCCAAGAAATGCATAGTACTATCCTTTGGAAAGTCAGCTACCCCTGGAAACTCCCTCATTGGTAACACAACCCAAGAATAGACCCACTAATCAGGAACTTCAGGATGCATGTAGACAGTAACCTGGGCTTCAACCATCATATGGCTGTGGTAGGAAAGAAATCATTCCATGTTGCACAACCTCTAAGCAAAGCAAGGGTATCACATCCATGTCCAAGGAAGTAATTGTTTAACAGTATTCAGCTGTCATCACACCAGTCATTGAGTACAGCCATCCCTTTGGTATGTACTTGACCAGGCACATGCAACAACTGGAATGTCCACAGATGTTCCTCTTTAATAAGAAACAGGGCATAAACAGCATGTTCTGCGTGGATTGCTTCAAAGCCCTATCCCTGCACTAGGTCTCCTGCATACTGTTAATGGGTGATCTAGTCTGGCATACAAGGCATCATTGTATTCCACTCTGATGGACCTTCTGCATATCCATAAAACAGCATTAGAAGTAGGTGATCTAGGGACATAAACCTTGCTTGCAATATAAGTTGGACATGTTGGAGGAACAGGTATGTGTCTCAAGAGACTACCCTTTTTCCTGGAACAGGCTTCCCGTCCATGTAAAACAGAGTTCTTCCCTAACCCAATTTAAATGTAATTTGGACCAGTGCATGGAGAATCAGAAATTCACTGCTGGTCTGGAAGCTGTGTCTCTAATGGAAAGAGGCAGCCTGCAACTGCTTGACAACCAAGCCCTAGTCTACATATACCCCCTTAGAATATTCTTACGGTTTCTAAACTTGTCATATACACTTGGGATGCATGACTAGGCTTGAAAAATTCCCATGTAGTTGTTAGCTTAATATGCACATATGAACCCATGAAATTGCTAGTATCAAATGATATCCTTGGTAGCAAAGGGTGCAACAAAATATATACCATATGAGGCCAGGAGGGACAGGCTTATTTAGGTAGCTTCCCATAATCAAAACAGCCATGTTTCTCCCAGCTGGTACAAATAAGGAGCAGGAATGTGGTCTTTCTTGCACAGTTTTGTGCATACCTGGGGCCAGGGCTGGGTTTCATTGATGTAACCCAACCTGGCCAACCCCAGGCAGGCAGCATGTGTGATCTCAACCCAGTACCTTTTAGAGAACATTTTTTAAAGAAAGTATTCTGCATTCTACATGAAGCCAAGAAACCAAACACTGGAAAATCCTATTTGTCTTAGTGGAAGGAATTCTTTTATGGTGAATCACTCAAGGTTGCGTGCCAGTTAAAACTTCTGAGCCGATGTGTTCTAATCTTCTACAGAGTAGTGAGTTCTACACTTCTGTTAAACTACTTCTGTCTGCTGTTGCAGTATGCTATGCCTTCCCTTGGATCCTTCCTATCCTTTTGCTGGTAGACTGTAGTTATTTCTAATAGGATTTCTAAATCTCATGCCCCCCAAGAATGAGTGCCATTATCCTTAGGCCTTAAATTTTGTGCTAGAATGTTTTACTCACCCATTTTGAATCTACTGCTATTATGGAAATCAAATTCCTATCCCGAAAGACTTTATCCTTAGTAGGACTCACTTCAGTGAAAGTTCTAAGAACTCCATATCTTCATGGTTAAGAACGGCATATACTCTTGCATATAGATAAGGTAAGCCCAATAACAAATCTTTTCTTCATGCCTAGGCCAGTTGAGTAGCTGGTATTAAATCAAGCTATACACCTACAAAATTATTTGACCCTAACCCTCAGATTAGAAGGCAAATAATTCTACACTTACTGGACATGGATACACAACTAAGATACTATGTGTACAGAACTAACAAGGTAGAGCAGTCATATCGCCTCTTTATGTCCTTCATATCAGTTACCCAAGGTAGAACAGCATACAAACAAGCAAACATTATCAGAGTGGCTAGCAAGCTGTGTTAGAGCTCACTCTATAAGGGCAGCTGGCACTACAGCAGCCTTCTGGAAGAATGTTCATGCTCAGAGTATCATGAGGCTGCATAGAAAACTTCTCCAAGCTTTACAATCTGCATGTCCCATCTTGGATTAGAGCAGGCTTCACAGCTTCTCTCCTGTAGGACGTGCTGCAAGGGCTTCCTTTCCTCTGGGTTAACATAGCTGCTTTAGTGCTCTTGCCATGGAGAAGGCTTCTACTGCAGTAGTAATCCCTGTTATGAACATAGAAACCAACACAACTGGAAAAGCAGGAAGGGTTTTTCCAATTGTGTTGGTTTCTTAGTTTTGTATTGCTGGAAAGCCCTTTATACATCATTTGAGCCCTGTTATGAACATAGTACATTTGTGTGAACAGACTCAAGATGACAGTAGATGTTTAAATATGTAAATCACTGTTGCAGTAAATCCCCCACCCACATTTCCTTATCAGACAAGGAAACGATGGAACATCTTTTTCTCAGCTTTTGCAATGATATTGAAAGAGCTTAAAAACAGCATATTATAAAACCCTCCCCAGGGTAATTGTTTATCATATTGTAAAAGTTCTTGAATGTCTTGCTATTTCTTACACTGTTCTGATTTGCACTGCTACTACAATTGTTGCCTTATAGATCCTGGTTGTGGCTGAAAAGGGTCTGAAGACCATCCCCCCTACCTATTTATCAAATGTAATAAATTAAATAATACAATAATCTACAAGAGAATCCTTTCCAGATCCTACACATAGGTTATTGGTTGCTTACTGCAAGTAGGTGGTAGGTGAGGAGTTTACAGACTGAGGAGTCAGGACAACATCCAAAGTTTGCCGCTAAGTAGGTCACATTATAGGGTACTCTTTCTTGTGAAAAAAGAACTGAAGGTGGTTCAGGCTGTTCTCTCTTTTTTTAAACATGCACTAGACCAACATGTTGAAAAAGGAAGGAATTACATCATGCCATCTATCTAAAAGGTTCTGAAAGTAGATGTCCATCCACTTGCCATTATTTCCATGAATAAGACGCGTACTGCTGCAATGTTGGGTGTACTCATAAAAACATATGCTTCAGAAAACACATTACTTTTGTAGTTAAGCTGAACATATGAAATGCAGGTTTCTGAATGATTTTACATTTGAAAGAAATTACAAGTCTAAGAAGTGTTAATATAAACATGTTATTTCTCTTTCCAACATAGAGCAGTTGTTAAAAAGATGCCTCTTTCTTACTAATAATATGGCAGCCGCATTAGCCTCTACCTACATGAGTCTACTGCAACTCGTTTTCAATTTACTGAAAAAGGAGTACTACTCTAACATTATGGTCAGGAATACTTAAGATTCATGCAAAACATGTTTTTCCATACTAGAAAAAAGGGAGAGAGACTGAATCATTCCTTAATAAAGAGTATCTTATAATAAACTGGTTCCACTGTCTCTACCAAGCAGCTTGAAAGCATATGTCAGTGTGCAGCTTCCTGTGCCTGACTTCATAGTCTTTACAATAGCAGACAATACTGAATAACTGTGGTCCTAACTGTGTATAGTACCCGTCTACAACATTACTCCACTTCCTGTGACAATCACTGACATCAAGCTACATTGTTATATAGTAATTGTACTGATGGGCACATAGTATGCCTTTTTACTAAACATTGTTATACAGGCTGTAAAGTTTTATCATGTAAATTACACATGTCCGTTTGAAATGAATTCTTTCATTATAAAAAGAAAGGAAAACAATAAAGTGATCTTGAATTATTTTATTATTCCTTTTCCAAAGACAACACCTATATAGGGTTTACCTAGGTACTTTTCTGAGTATTTTCTCATCTGTGGAAGACAATTATCTTTTGCATAAAGAAAATTAATCTCAATATGTAATAAACAGGTTTTGGAATACTTGGTAGATCACAAGGCGAGCTCTCATGTTGTAGGAGGTTTATGTTTCTTTCTCCCAAAGAATTATGGTACTCTTTGAGATGCTACCCAAATGTTAGGATTTATTGCTACAGGTACTGTCCTCAAAGAAGCTGATATGTTTGAGGTAAGAATGCTTACTGTAACAGTATATTTTTGAGGATTTATAGCACTTAATGCTACTTTCCTTCTGTCTCCTAGAAAAGGAATAGGTAGTCTGTTGTAAATTTTTGTTGTACTGTTCTACTAAACTACTATAGAGTGATTTCTCAGCCTACAAATTGTATTTGTTTGCTCTAAGATCAATGAATTTTCACACTGCTAGCCCCTATGAAGACCATAACAAGCTTGTAGCATTGAAGAAAAGTCCAAGAGATTTTGATTGTGTAAGGGTAGTCTCATAGATGAATACCAGGTTAACTGTCCTGAAGAGCCATTTTACATCTAGCCAATAACCTGAGGTCAAAATCAAACCTTGTATCTTGTGTCTATAAGGTGAAGACCTTAACTATTATGCCAAACCCACCCAGACTGCTATTCATTTTCAACAGGAGTTATGGGATTTTTTACATCCACCTGAGCTATTAACAACTCAAGCAGATGGTACCTTGGTTTAATGTCTCATTCAAAAGATGATATACCCAGGTGTGCAGCACCCCCCCCCCCCTTATACTGCATTGCAATGTCAGCAGTCCATCTTCTTGGTGTCAGAACAGAACCCACAGCCTTCTTCACCAAAAGCAAGTGTGCTACTTGTCACACCACTGACACTGTACTGTTGCACCACTGACACTGTACTGTTGCATCATGTTTAGAGGTCTGGTACATGACAATGCCACTATTCATAGGGATTCAGGGACTCCAAGACTGATAAAATAAAAGCTGGCCAGGATGAAGTAAACATAGGTGGAAAGTAGCAAGAATATGATTCTGATTTACTATTACAGTGATCTCTCCTTGATCAGCTAAGTATTGCTATCCATGAATGTATAGTCTTTGAGTACCATTTCTGTCCTCAGTTGACCGTTAAACAATTCCATTAGGACAGTCTTCTTTGTAGCCATTTTACTGATGCATTCGTTTAACATTTCATTTAACATGTCATGCAGGCCCATTATATAAGGACTGAGAATATTTGTTATTAATTAGCTCTTTATTTGGATATCATCTTATAGTCATTATCTTGATCTACGTTTCATCTGAGAAGATTTCTAGACTAAACATAAAACTGTTAAAAAAAAGCCTGATGTTTTCAGTGGTTTTATACTTAGGAAATATTCATAAATTTGAAAGTGTAAACATACACATGTGCAAGTGTGAGCACACACACACACACACACACACACACACACACACACAAATACATATGCATTCAAGCACACCTGGTCACTCCCTCATAGTAATATGCCACAGTACCTATCATAGATATACTGGCAACAGTAACTGGTTTGTCACACTCTGTTTAATTATAATATTTTGAGTGTGCTTTGCCAGGTCTGAAACCTCAAGTACTTACACCATGAGCTGTTATAACTTCATTACTGTTCAGCATATTTGTTTTTGTGATACAGATAATACTGTAATATTAAGAAACTCATGCCCTGGAACACAGTAGTGTGTCACTTTTCTCCCAGCTTCATATAATCTTGCCAAAGCTGCAAAGCTGTAAAGTAAAAAAAATAATGTAGTCTCACTCATTTCAGTTTGCTGTTCCTGATCATAACAGTAACAATGGTATGCTTGAATCAAATTAATGTGAATGTGTACGGTAAAGTAATACTGTAGTTTATCTAATTGGGTGTTTAAATATTTGGTGGGAAAACTGCAATGAAAATGCTGTACAGAAGATACCCTCAGCAAAGATGACACAAATGAAGTGGCAGCATATATTTTCAGTAAGATGTTAGTAAAATGTAATAAACAGAAAATATATCCATGAATAATTCACAAACTGCTGTCAGTCAAGCTAAAAGAGTAACCAGTCTACATTAGTCCACCTGTAACCACAATTACATTTGCAGATGGATGAGCTGAATCTTGCTTGTAAAACTGGATAGTTTAGTGCTTCTGTTTGGTAACCATATAAAGCAAATGTGGAAACAGTAAATAAATAGAGTTGCAGCTGTACAGGAAGGAGTACAGCAGACCAAAGAGATCAATAATTCATTTCAAATAGGATTCTTTTTTCTTTCTTTTTTTTCTTTTTATTATAATTAATGTTATGTCAAAGTACAGGTGGAAATCTCATCATGTATGTATATTAAGCAGTATAGCCATCCATCACAAAAGTACTGTTAGATACTGTTGCATTTACACTTTCTTGTTCATTTTAATTGGATGTTTATATTACTCTGTCTGCTTGTACTTTTTTAGTGTTGACCAAATAACCACTTTCAGTTATTTTGCTGATCCATACTAACTTATAGTCAGTAAGTATATATGTCAAAAAGAAGAGAAGATACTATGCCCTTATTCGTGTTTATAAGGTAGTCAGTGCTATGGATATTTGGAACATCACATTAAAAAAGGATAGTCCTTTTGTTAAAATATATTCAGTTCATTGTCTCCAAAGAAGCTTTAACATGATGGACTGGAAACATGGCCACAAGTGTCTTTTTTGTGTCTATGGAACTGTACTTTTTATGCACAGAATAATTTAACGAATGAGTGGATATATCCGTGCACACAGTAGCTAGAGCTTCACCGTGCAAGATAAGGGAATGACACAAGTGCTTTATAGTTTGTTTTTCCTTGCTGTAGGAAAAAGAACTGAGGATAACTCTGAGTTAAGTGGAAGGGTAAATGAATGGCAATACGTTTACTCATTTAAGTAGACAGGCAGATGTGAAGGTGTAAGTGTTCCATGTTATATAATGCTCTTTTCTCATCAACAAGTAAAAATGACCATTTTAATATGCTTTGTTCCCATGAAACCTTATATATTTTTTTTGTAATTGTACGCTGAGGTAGGCAGTTGATATTAACAGGAATTTGTGATTAATGTAACAGGGGTAAGGCAACACCAGTGTAGTTCCTCCACTGCCTATTCTGACATGTGAGGCTCTGACAGTATGTCAGAGTGAGGTGATTGTAGCAGACAGATGCAGTACTGATGTAGGTTTGCTTTCTGTATATCCAACACTCTGTTAAAAGGGCTGTACAGAAAGTCTGAGTTGCTGCCTGCACTCTTATTCATCTGTTAACCATAGACAGACACTAGGCAGAAGTGCTTCTTTTTTGGTGGCAGTCCAGTATTACTGGCCTGACTAAATGACTCTGTGAAAGTTACACAGTGTGCAGGTGGAGATGTAAGAATGCAAACCCAAGACTACAGGACAAAGTTTGCTTTAAAGTCTCTATTTATGTATGTTGCAGTTTGTTTGCCTGTTCATCCATTTATTTTATTTGTTAACCGGTGTAGAGCACTGATCCATTTTGGGCCATTTATGGGCTTAGCCTGGGGAATACAGACAAACCACAAGTAAAAATAAAAACATTAACATGAACAAACAAAAACATAAGCAAGCAAATAAAACATTACAGTAGTGTTTTCACATTTCACTTTATTTTGTTAGGTTAAAATGAAGTGAACAAAATGAACTGCAGCCCCAATTGTTCCAAGAAAACGAGTGCAGGTAGGCAAGGTTACTTGTTCTCCAGTAACTTGAGGATAGCATGCTAAAGCATACCTCTCAAGTGTACCTCATTACGAGGAACATTCCTCATTTGGAGACATAAAAAGTTCATGTTCCTTGAATTCCACATTGAAATGGTCAGTCACACATTCAGTGTTAGGATTTTTTAACTGATATCCATGGTAATAGGGAAATTAATCATATTAATTAATTAAAAGATCATTTTTATAAGTAAAAATAGCATATTTTAAACATCATATGACCTTCCTAATTGACGTTGTTAGTAAGCTGTTAGTAAGTGTTCCACATTTTGCCCATTTGTTCCACATTGAGTGTTAGTGTTCCTCATTTTGGAGAGAGAAGGTTGAGAGCTATGTGCTAAAGCCATGTAGAAACGCTAACCTTAAATAATGAGTAGCGACTTCCAGAAGCACAATTTCATACATTTTTTGCTGAGGCTAAATGGACAGTTTCTGGTGCTAGGCATACAGAAAGTGTAGATAGTTATAATGATTCACAATTTAGTATTATAGATCACGAGTTTTAAATTAACTGTGATGCTTGAATTGTTTTGGGTAAAGTAAGATCCATTGTGAAATGGTACCTGCAAAGACAGTATATGTCTTGTTGCTATACAGTACAAATAAATCATCTGAGATCAGTACTAAGGTATGGGAGGGTTTCACAGATGTTTTTCCTTAATGCTGCTGCCAGGTTGTTTTAACTGCAGGGACACATACATGGTCAGAGACAAAGAGATGATTCCGTTTTTATGACTTGCCTACATGAGGATGTTATTTGTTGGTTCCAGTTCTTGAATTGCCTGGGTGGAAAGCAACACAGATGATAGTAACAAGTGTAGTAGTCTGGAATTGGGTGATCTTTGAAAAGTACTGCAAGCCTCAAGACAGGGTCAGTAGTAGTTCTTACATTGCATACATGTCACCATTTTGGTTGTTTGAAAAGTCTGGAGGTTAAGGTACAGCATTAGCGACCAAATTCATCTGTGTCATTGGATAAGTGAAAAATAGAAATCTTTCTCTTCCTGAAGAAGACACAGTATAACGTGATCCATTTCTGAGATTTTGTCATCACCAACATGTACCAGTAGTAAACTTCTGTGGACATTGTGTTTCTAGAATTCATGAAGTCCTTTGACTTTCTATGACACAAAAAATGGGATCCCTATCAGTTCAGTGAAAAATCATTCCAGTGAATGGCATTTTCAGTGCACTTGCATCAAACATGCCATTTGTCGAACGGTTCATACTGAGATCGTGGTACAGTGAGGAGTGGGAAAGTTGCCCTTCCTCACTGTAGTGTGATCTTGGAGTTGGTATATATAAGTAGTGGGGGGTATGAGCATGAGTTCATGAGCAGAATTCGATGAATGGCATTTCCAGTGAAATGCTGTTCTCTGAACTGACAGTTCGATGTAGTAATATAGACAAAAGAA
This sequence comes from Protopterus annectens, assembly GCF_019279795.1. Taxonomy (NCBI): domain Eukaryota; kingdom Metazoa; phylum Chordata; order Ceratodontiformes; family Protopteridae; genus Protopterus; species Protopterus annectens. Next base: position 409,999,407 of record NC_056736.1, on the reverse strand, counting down.
TAATAGCAAAACTAAAGGATGCGAGATAAAAGTGTTATATAACCAATCTGCAGGAAAGTCTCCAGGAATATATGGTATTCCTGTGGCAGTTTGGAAGTTAGGAGGGAAGAAAGTGATAAAGATCTGGAAGTTTTTTATGTAAAAGTATTTTAAAAGGAGGGTGATCACCAACATCCTGGAAAAAAGCTGTCATGGCTGTAATACCAGAAGACAGTACAGACCCATTAGATCCACTTTCATATAGACCCATTTCAATTTTAAACAATAAAATGTTTATATCTACAATATCTAAAAGATTATCAAAGGTGTTGCCAAAAGTAATAGATATGGTCAGTGCAGTTATGTGGAGGGGAGGCAAACATTTGACAACATTAATAGAACAGTGACGATCCTGAGGGAAGCAGAATGTAAGAAATAACAGATAAAACCACAACAATGAAATGCCCTTTTCTAATCTTATAAGGTACAAAATAATAATAATAATAATTCAAGGATATAATTGGTATGGTAATTAAGAAAAGTTTTCTTTATTTGCAGATATTATCTTGTACCTGATTAAACCAGAAAAGGACATCTCAGTGTTGTAGAACCTTCTGAGACGGTTTCAGGGGGGTTTTGGGATACAAAATTAATAAAGGTAAAACAAAGGCTATAGCTGTAAACTATGCATACACGCATGAATTGGTTCAGCAAGTAGAGCCGCGTTGGTGCAGCGGTAGCATTGTCGCTTCACAGCAAGAGGTTCTCCCGTTAGATTCTCGGCTGAAGCGCCTTCTGTGTGGAGTCTGCATGTCCTTCCTGCAGTCGAGTGGCATTTAAAAGACATGCGTGAATGGGTGTGCCTTCGTTGAAAGTTGGGCATCAGGCTGGCACCTCGGCACCATAAAAATCTACTGCTAATCATTAGCGGACCGGAGTTCCGCTGTGGCGACTCCTAAATGGGAAAAGCTGAAAGAAAAACAACATCATCATCTGGAAATAAAAAAAATAAAATGAAGTATTTAGGATTATGGAGTAAAAAGGATTCTGTTATGGCAGGTAAGGCTATGTGGGAGGAGAGTAAACAACGGATAATACAGAAACTGAAAATTGGAATTTCTTGTCTATAGATGTGGATAGTAAGATACAAGCAGTACAAATGTTTATATTTTTCTCAACCAGTGGAAAATTTGTGGATTATAATTAATAAAGAGTTGAAGCAATTTATCTGGGAGGGGAAGAGGGCAAAGTTTATGTGGCATAAGCTGATCTTTCCAACAGAACACTGTGGTTTAGGATTACCTGATTTGAAGGGCTATTTTAGAGGTACACAGTTAAGGCTCATATAACACAAACAGAAAGCTTTAATTCAAATTGAAAGTACTAAAAGAGTTAAGCCAATACAGGAATGGGAAAAGGATATTCTTCCGAATGGGATGACGCCAATTATGGGTACAGAGAATAGGCAAGCATGGGCTGGAATTTACAGGAAGAAGCTGGCAAAGGAACCAATGTATTAGAAACCAATAATTAGAGAGGGAAAGGTGATAGAATGGATAGTGGCCAAGAAGACCATCTCTACTGCAGGCTGGAGACTAACCTTTCCTATCAGGGATTGATATCAAAGTATATAAAGTGTTAGGGGAATCCCAAGTGAAAGATCTGCACTGGTAGAGTTTTTAGTTGAATCTAGAACAGAAGCTGCAGTTAAAAATGGAGATAATTAGTAGTGCATATAAAATATTACACAATAACTATAGGAATCAATCAGAGGATGTTAGAAACAATTGGGAAGAGAGATTAGAAAAAGAACTTGGAAAGAAACAATGGAAGGATGTACAGTATGTGTGGCATCCGAATATGCAACGAAGTCTAGAAGATTTAGGATTTTTGCTTGGAAGTGTTAGCATAGGTATTTTTACACTCCAAGCAGACTCTAGTGAAGTTTTCCATGGGTAGATGGCAAATGGAGGTGTGATGGGGAAGGAAAAGGTAACTGGGAGCATATGTTTTGGTAGTCTAATGAAGTAAGGAAATGATTTTTTGAGCTGGGATACAAGATCTGAATTGCCTAGACATAGCAAAGCCTTGTTAAATGTAATTCTGGTGTCTGTCAAAAAACAAAATCTAAACCAACCATATTTGAAGTAGTGAATATTGTAACAAAGATAAAATAAGTACAAATAGGATCTTTAGAAAAGGGTAGGAATAAGTTGCATAGAAAAAATAGAAATAGTGGAAACAATTCATGCAGAAAAATGAGGTCTAAATGATCAGTTTATGTAATGTTGAGTCATTTATATTGCACAAAAGAGTATATGTGATGTATAATGTTTGTAACTGTGAACAAGTTAATATGGTTTGTTTTATTTTATATAAACGATCACAAATCATCACAAATGATAATTCAATAAAGGTGTTTAAAAAAAAAGGAAAATTAAGGGGTGGTCTCAAAAAGAGAATGCAGCAGCTTACATTGTAGATGGGTGGCAGCTTCTTAAGACTTAATGTAAAAGATTGCAAGATATTTCCTGGGGAATCTTTCAGCATGACAGAGGTGGAAAAGGGTTAAGTAGTATTCTCTCATAAACTGAGTCGGGTTTTGCACAGTAAAAGGGCAGTAGAATAGAAAAGTGTAGTGTTGGGTTTCATAACATGAAGACCGCATTTAAGATATACCAAGGTTTTTTGAAAAAAAGCAAGAAACATCTTTATTATGTTAACACTTATGACATAGGTAATCATGCATTTATATAAATGAAAAGAAAACACGTTGACATATTTTTAGTTGCAAACATTATGGATCACTTATAAACAATCCAGTCATTGTCAGTCAAACATTGCATAGCTCATTCAAATTATGCCTTCTTTTAAACCTCATTCCTCCTCCAAAACATTATTCTGCATGCATTGTTCCCACAATTCCCATTTTTCTATGTAGTTTGCTCCTACCCTTTTCTAAAGATCCCAGCTCCAGTTGTTTTTATCTCTGTCACTATCTTTGCTACGTCTAGTAAAGTTGGTTTAGACTTTGATTTCCATTTTCTAGTAATTGCTTTTTTTTTGCAGCCACCATAATTAGGCTCAACAAGACCTTACTATGTCTAGGCAATATCAATTCTGTATAATAGCTCAAAATCATTTGCTTTGTTATACTAATTTGCTAACCCACTATTTCTGATAGAGTAGTCTACAGGGAATTTTTAAAGTCTGCTTTCTCATTACAATCCCAAAAATATGTTCCCATTTACCTCATTCTTTGCCATCACACCTTTAACATTTGCTATCTAGATGAAGAAAAATTCTTCAGAGTCTACTTGGCCATGTATACACTTCCAAGCAAAGATCCTAAATGTTCAGACTTTGTTGCATGTTTGGGATATATATATATATATATATATATATATATATATATATATATATATATATATATATATATATATATATATATATATACCTCAATTGTCTCATTGTGAAATATTTATCCAATCTCTCTTCTGAATCCTTTCTAACCTCCTCTGAGTCTTATAGTTATGCAATATTTTATATGCTGTACTAATTATTCCATTATCCCTTTTTTAACAGCAGCTTCATTTTTAGATTCTAGTAAAACTCTGCCACTGGTGGTCTTTTGCTTAGGATCCCCCTATTTATTTTTGTTTGCCTATATTCTGCCTTCCCTATCAAGAATTGATATCATATTATTTGATGGGCTGACTTTGAAATATTGGCACCAAACCTTTCCAGACATACCTTACTGACCACACACAGCCCTGCCACCCCCATTACACCACTACAGTAAGGCTATACATACATACATATTAATCAAGAAAAGGTACAAATGTTTATGGAAGAATTAAATATGCCAAGGTCTGATGTATAATTATATGTATGTATTTAAAGCATTTTTTCAGGGACAGACCCTGATATGAGGATTTCCCCCACTTCCTGATCTGTAAATATGCTACCGCTGAAGTTGCACAAACTTGGAGAAAGGAGACCAACTCTATTTCCTTTGCGGAGTGTGACCTCAGTAGCAGTATATTTAGAGATCACATGTGGAGGGCAGAGCTGTGCATATCAAGGTGCATCCCTCTGGACAAAAGCATTTGCTTTGCAGTTCTAAGAAATCAACCGTCCTGTTTTATGTCTGTGATAAGGTGAGCACAGGACCTTTAATTTCTCTGTCTCAGAATACATTGTTCTTCGATTTATAGTAATGTCCAATATCTTAAAACTACTCTTGGCTAGAAATAAGATGATCACATTTTTTTTTTTACTTATACTTAATTTTCTGACAGCTGAGCACTTTAGGACCAAATATTATTCCTTCTTTCAAAGCAAGTTTTCCTGAATGTGAATGTTTAATTGTAATGAGGTTTCTATTACTAATGGAGCAGGCAGGCCGAGATACGTTAATAACAGTGCGTTTTAACATGTACCTAAATTGTCTCCACAAAAGACAAATGGAACTTCTCTATCTCGTGTAAAGCAGAGTGTCTAAAAACTGCAGCACTTTACCAGTGTTCTCCTCCGCAACCATTACAGTGCTGTACTACGGTGCTGAAATTTTGTGAGGTCATCTGCATCGTGAGGGCATGGCCAGGTCATGACAGTCAAGGAAGTGCTAAACATTCTCCAGAAGATGCATATGGTTATGATAGTGCAAGAGGAAATAGTAGTCATTGAATGCTTCATGAAATCTTTGTATACTGGTTGGTGTTTGCAGTAAATAGGTATAGAATTGAGTGATGTGATCAGTCAAGACCTTTGATAGTTACAAGGGTACTTTAGTAGTACGGATACTCTATGTCCTCAGTCATGACTGTTATGTTTACATTTGCTGGGCAAGAATCTCCTGAATGAGTGTGGTCATATTCAGTTCTCTGGGCATATACTGACCACCAGGATATGCATTCAAGGGATTTTCCAGTATAAGTGATGGGTAAACTCTTGGCTCCGGATTTAAATGTCGGCACTAGAAATGCTGAGTGTCGACAAACCGAAAAAAAAAAACTGAAAACCCAGGAAAAGAGTGAATCTCGAAGATCACATTTCTCATTTAAGCCCACTGCATCCCCCAATGTGAGTGCAAGCCCCCCACACCCACAGACTTGTATATACCAATTCTAAGATTACCTTACCTTGAAGAAAAGGAAATATTCCCAGAAACTGCGATCTCGGACTTAGTATACATATGTCTGTTTTTCAACCATTCAGTCTCCCTGTTTCAGAATTCACAGTAGCGGGTCCTGACATTTCAGATTGCTAGATAAATGGTTTAAATACTGAACTGAATTGAATTAGTTAATTTCTTAATGATTTAAGGCATTCTAGATTGTAACTGGGCATATGTGGAAATGAAATCTTTTGTGTTATGTCACATCTTCTTAGACTTGATGGTGGATGTAGATAGGACCTGGATTTTTGTTGTAATTTCTGTCAGATTTATAAGAACATAGTATCAGAAGAAATACAAACAACATGAGTGTGTCTTGCCAAATACCACCATCAAGCTGTACCTTCCACTTCCAGAAGGACAAAACATATAAGGCTGGGGTGAACTGATCATCAAGGTTAGTCTGATGGGAGGCAAGGGCGTTATTCTACATAATATGTAGGGTCAATTTATTCCAGAGATGGGACAACCATTAGGTAATAAATGTAGCCCTACAAGCTGTTTTATTTATGTGTTGATATCTTTTGAGATTTTATTGTTAGCAGTAAACCTGTATGATGGAGTGCTGAATCACTCAATCTCTTGCTGCAATTCTAGGTAGAAACTAAGTAATTTAAAGAATACCGTGCTAAACCAAATTTTAATCAGAGTTTAATTCTTTGTTTTCACTAAACTTCATTGTACTTTACTTTTTTCAGCCCTTTGCCACCTGAAGAACTGATCAAGCTTATTTATGAAGCCAGCGGAGATGATATCAGTGTTGCTGTGCTGACACAGGTAGACCTATATAAAATTAAACTAATAAAGTTTCTCTTGTTTTAATGCAACAGTTCTAAAGGCATTCTGCTTCATATTCTGCATTCACAAGATTTATTTTATTTTTCATTATTATGTTTCCTCAGGAAATCATTGTTTATCTTGCTATGTATGTTCGCTCACATCCATCACTCTTTGAAGAAATGCTGAGGTTACGAATTGGGCTCATCATTCAAGTGATGGCTACAGAACTGGCACGGAGTCTGAACTGTTCAGGTATGACTCAACTAACAGTATTAATAGTCTTTCTGTAAATTATATATGTCTACTGAAAAACAGCATCTGCAGTTATAGGATTCCTATATAGGTACAACACATAATGCAAAAAGGTGCAGCTGTAGGCTAGCTCCTTTTGCATATAGTAATAAAGCCCTGACAATCCAGGCAAGTAGGCTTTGATTAGCAGCTCCAACATCTGTTGTAGCTGGTGTGGGAAGAATGGGCATTCCTGTCCCGGGGTGGGGGATGGTCTGAGTGATTGTATTTAAAGATTCTCACAGAAGAAGGACATCAGAGCACAGAGTGAGCCTGAGAAATGTGTTTTGTTCACCAGGCCTTGAACATTGTAAACTTCGTTAATGGAGCACCAAAGAATGTACTTGCTCAAGGAAGGTGTAGTGGTATTTGTGATGATGCAGATTTCTTCCCCTCCAGAAGAGGGAGGTTAGACTTTATCAGAAACACCCTCATTGCCAGAATGACAGTATGTAAAAAAATACCTCCATAGCTGCCTGTATCAGAGCCCATGTGGATATAACTATTCTCTCTGCCAGGGATACTTAGTATAGGGAAATGTACTGGTTCAAGCCTTATAGGGGATGCTTAATGTTCATCGGGCATTAAGGTAAACAGTGTATGTAAAAAAAAAAAAAAAAAAAAATATGCCCGTTATTGATTTAATGTATATGACTGAAGTTCATTCTCCCATTATGCACTGTAGTATTCTATACATTTACATCATAGTCATCACCATTGTAAAGATGTTCTTGAATAAGATTTTAAAGCTATTGATTTTATCTACTGGTAATTATATTATGGAAGATCCCATTGTAAAGATTTCCACACATCTATCCTGCTGTCCCTTAGAGCTCAGAGCTGGGACCTCTCCTATTTGGTATTTACTTCTCAGATCTCAAAGCAGAGAGCCAAGACCTCTGGCTAACAAAATCTGCAGACAATTGGAAACTGGGGGTTGTTGTTAAGTCACCCTATGACACCCAAACCCTCCAGAATGAACTATCCTAGTAAACTCTTGGTGTACTAAAAATGGGCTCAAGCTAAATGTCAGTGTGCGGTATAATTGGTGTTAGCAGACAAGACCTCTCCTCATCATACTCTCTAGACAACTCACCTCTTCAAAATGAAAATGTAATTAGGGACCAAGGTACTTGGGTTGGTGGCTGATATGTGCAAGTCTGTTTCCAAAAATAGAAAATAAAAGGTAAAAGACTTTTACACATGCTTGACTGTTCATATTCAATTTGAGTATTTCTGAGGAAAATTCAAAGATGTGAAAATTTGATCATCTGTCTTTTTCATGAAGAACAAGCAGGGCCTTTCTTTGGTCAGAGACCTTCTCAAAATGACTTTGCAATTGTTTTGCATTTTGTTATGACCAATACAATTAGACACTGACAAAACTGACAGATACCATCAGAGAACATTCTAGTAGAGCCACTGCAGCTTCTACTGGTTATTTTAACAATGTTCCTGGCAGGACATAAGTGAAGCTGTAACCTTGTCCTACACACATTTACCAAACACTACAAATTAGATGGCTAGTATAGAAGCAGGGCAGGCTTTTAAATGTAATGTACTGAATGAGAATCCTGTCTTAGCTGTCCACCACCTTGGTTAGTCTTGGAGAACTTACTGGAGTTATGCTTGTTTGCTGTGCATTTTCTTTATTTAGATCTCTGCTGCAGAAGGTCTCATATCTGTCCTGACTTTAAATCTCAGTACTCTTTCTATTCTTGCCTTCCTGAATATCCATTTATCGGCGACAATAGAACATTCTGAGTAAAAGACCAATGTTTACCACACCATTTTAGATTTTGCTTGCCACAGTTTCACAGTATATGCATTAATCCTGTTGTGGCCATAGTCTAGCATAGTTTGGATTGTTCTTGAGCTCACAACAAAGTGCCCCATTTGCTTATTTTTATGATTGTCAGCTTGTTTTTGGGTGGGCTTATAACACCTGCTTAGTCTGATGCCTGGCTATGTGTTGGGTATTGTCACAGCATAAGAAAAGTAGACGTTCTTGTGGTAAGCAGATTCCACTGTTTAGGTCCAGAACACATTGTTGAGAACAGTAGCAACCGTCCGGGATTTACCCCTAAAACTGTGAGTAGTGGGCAGTATTCCCTATTTTAGACATATATTCAGTCCTTCATGGCATCTTTGAGTTCACCTTTGCCCTCCAGTGTCCCCTAAGAAAGAATCAGTCTAAACAGAAGGTTGAAAAAGATGCAGAGTGACACAACTTTGATGTGTGACATCCTATCATGGCTTGAGGACATAGGTCCCAGCAAGATGTTTTTGCCCACCCTAAACTGTACAGTGGATTCATCAGTTGTCCTTCAATGTAAGGCTTCCTTTTCAAACCCCGTTCTCCTCTCAGGAACTTTTCACAGATGCCTTGGTCATAGGATGAGGGGGGCTTCCTTTGGCCCTTGGTCAATTTGTCAAAAGAAAGATCACATCAGTGTCAAAGAGATGAGAGCTCTTTTGCTGTTTTTTTAGGCTTTTCACTCTGTTTTGCTTCCAGGTGCCCTCAAGATTCTCACAGACAATACCATAGTGATATGGTATAGCAATCAAGAGGGAACAAGGTCTTGGCTCCTTTGCAGGTTAGCCCTTCAGGTTTGGAAGCTGGCTATCTAATATCAGGTGCCCACTCCTTCACTCAGTTTACATTCCATCAGATCAGAACATAGTGGCATATTCTTTCATCAGGTCCATAACATAACCCCACAAGTGGATGTTTCACAGTGATGTGTTTCTGGACATTGTCCACCAGTGAGGTATTCCTCAAATAGATCTATTTGCCACCCCTCTGAACAGACAACTTCCTCTATTTTGTACCAGGATCCCATGCCCTCTGGCCTGGAAGGTGGAAGCTCTCTTTTTCTTGGAAGGGGATATTCTTTATGCCTTCCCTCCCCTTCCTCTTATTCCAGAAGTCCTGTTCAAGATAAAACAGGATACTCACAAAATCTTGTTAGTGACTCTCTTTAGCCCAAACAGCATTGGTTTCCTCTTCTTCTGCATCTTACCAAGAGCAATCATCTCTAGTTACTTCGCAGGGGGGACCTACTCACACAAGACAAGGGAATTTCTCATCCATCCCCACCTGTCCATGCTTCAACTGACATTGTGGGTGATAGGGTTTTCATCCCTTATAGACACCTTTTTTCCTGCGGATGTGCTTCTGGTCCTGCAGGAGTCCAGGAAACTCACTACTAGGAAATCTTACTTATCCAATTGGAAGAGATTTTCTGTTTGGCGTGTTTCTCATAACCTGGATTCACTTACTGTGGATATTCCTTTGGTTCTCTCTTATTTGTGTGAATTGCTCAATGCTGGGTTGACCTTTTCTTCTGTTAAGGCCCACTTATCAGCTATATCGGATTGTCTGCCTTTGACTCCCCCTTTAGCCTCTAGATTTGAGGCCAAACAGTGTCTTAAAGGTCTCCGTCAAATTTGCATCCCAGGAAGCCTATTTCTCCTCCTTGGGATCTTAATTTTATTTTAGAAAATTTGACCCAGGCTCCTTTTAAGCCTGCTGCTTCAGCTTCCTTACAGCATTGTCCTTGGAAGACTGTTGTTCATTTGGCTTTTCCTTCTGCCAGACTGGTGTCTGAGCTGCAAACCCTTATGGCTGTTCCTCCTTTTTTAGTTTCCCATAAGGATAGGGCATCCCTTTGTACTAATCCTTCTTTTATGCCCAAGGTAGTAGTTGTCCCTTAAACAGTCTACTCATTTGTCTACTTTTTTCCTTCTCTGCAGTCTGTTGGTGAGAAGGTGTGCACACCGTGGATTTCCATAGACAACTCTGGTATTATTTGGATAAGAATAAAGCCTTCCATAAATCTGGTCATATTTTTGTTTCTTTTCATCGTGGGTCTTTAGGTCTGGCTTTTTCCAAGCAAACCATTTCTTCTTGGATATCCAAAGCCATTTCTTTTTGCTCTTCTTTTTATGGGAAGTGCCTTCCTTCCTATGTTGAGGCTCATTTCTACTAGAGCTGTGTCGTCTTCTGGTATTTTTTCAAGGGTTTCGATACTAATTCTATTCCTGAGGCAGCAACCTGGTAAGATTTTACACAACTGTACTTTCACCACCACAAGAGGAGGTATACTTATATATTTTTTTTAACCAAAACTTATAAGAACAAATTATTGGTTGTTAGTCATAGGATTTCCTGTTTTTACTGCCTTCCAAAATTACATGAATGTGTGGATAAGCCTTTAGGCAGGTCTGCTACTTCAGATTGTGACAGTTTTTAGAACAGGTAGAATTATTTCTGAATTCTTTTTATTGAATTTAGTGGTGACGTTACCCTCTTATCTAAAGAGCTCATTTGAGATAATTTAGGACTTGTATACTGTTAGAGTCCTAATAACTACTGGGTTATACTGGATGTTGAGTGCCTATATACAAGTGTTATGCATACAGATGATTTGAAAGCTGTTTGGTGGTGTTTAGGGACAGCACTATTACACATTTTAATTTAGATTTGATTGATTTTAGTTTAAATAATATTTCTTTATTTGCTGATCAAAACAATAACAAGGTACAGTGCCGGGCAACTTTTGCTCTCAGTTATATAAATGTATTTATGGGTTTCTTGTAAATGTTTATAATACTTTTTTTAAAGAAAGAAATAAGGTCATCAAATATACATATGTACATGACTTGTTTATTTGTGAGAGGGAATTAAATGAATTTGATGACTTTTAAAGTTACTTCAGATAATGATATGGGTATTAATTTAATTAAAAATTATAAGTGTTAATTTAATAAAAAAGTATGTGTTAATAAAATAGTTTTTTTTAGATGTGACCCTAAAGCATGAAGATAAGATTCTACAAAGTTAAATATGTAGGAAGGAAACCACCACTGATATTTTTGGTTTGTAGTAGCTATCACCAAGATCACATGTTTATGGCTTTACGACAGGGTGAATTTTTAAGGCTTAGGAATCTTTGCAGTAAATGGAATGATTTTCTTATAGAAGCTGAAAGAATGATCACTATTTTTACAACATGTAATTATTTTGATGATATTGTTTGGCGAACTTATCTAATGTCATGTGATAGAGGGAGAAATTGTTAGGTATTGATAATATCGCTGAATATAATATGGGTCATTATGGTGTGAAGAGGTATAATTACAAAAAAAATTATAGCAATTTTCTATCTAAGTGTAGTGTTTTTATGAAGATTTTGGAGAATTTGATATGCAAACATTGGTATATATTGAGGGAAGATGGTCACCTCTGAGATTCAAATTTACAGCTTGTGTTTTCTTATAAAAGAGAGAGAATTATTAAGAATATGTTAGTGTATAGTTACTTCTTTAAAAAATAGTTGGGTCTAAATGATTCACTATCCCATGGTACTTTTCCACGTGGTAGTTGTAATATTTGTAAGTATGTAATAAATAAGATGGAATGTATTAATGGGAAGATGTTTTATATTAAGGTTTCTTCACTTGTAACGCTGAGGTAGTAGCATATGCTTGATTCCTGAGGCAGTGCTACTTGTGGCACAATACTTGAGACATCACTGCAGTGCATACGGTGCAGAAAACATGCAGCACTTACTGCATGTAGTTAGTGCACTCAGGTCTACCTTTTATATTTCTGCCAGATTTAATTATTTGTAATATGTTCATGTTTTGAAACTTCCTTATGTAAGTCCATTCATCTTTTTTTGAATATAGTATCCATCTTTTTCTTTTATCCCATGTCTACCAACTATCGGAATCTTGCCCAAGCTGACTCTCCTCCTCCATACTGTGTATTTTTGTTCGATATTAGTATGGGAGTGAAGGCCATTCTAAAGAACAGTAGCACAGGCTCCCATAAGGGCTATTTTTGATGTCACTGGCATCCCGGCAATAATAGCATTTCTAATATGGCCTTTACCCATCCACCTGGATGAAGGACGTATGACCTCTGTTA